>NC_054867.1:18847354-19147354 GCF_018320785.1 Cheilinus undulatus | reverse complement strand
AAAAAAAGTGAAATCGATTGCTCAGATTGTGGTTGTACCTTTATTTGTCTTTCCCTCTGTCATCTTACAGTGTTATGCAGTGTTAGAGTGCTTTTCCAGCCTGTACAGCTCAGATAGTGGCGCTGTTTTAAAGGTGTTTCCTTTAGTTTGCACATTTATCCATCTGCATATAGCTTTCAGTGTTACCACATTTTATACACCTTTCACTCAGTAATGATATAGTCACATTAAACAGTGTGTTACACAAAGATATAGTTTAAGTGAAAAAAAAAAATCATATAATAACATTAACTTCAAATCTAGTAACTCCTAGCCTACACAGGGACTCAGACGATGTCATTGCAGCCACAGGAAGTCAAAAGACAAATGCCCCATGTTTTTATCGAGAATAAGGTGAAGAGGTTTGAAAATATTGCACGTTTCCTGCAAACTGTAATGTTCAACAATGACACACAAATTGTCACTGTCTCTCACTGGTAGAGTAGAGAAAGGTGGGGGTTCGTTCCTCAGCTCTTGTAGTCGCATGTTGGAGTGTCCTTGGGAAAGCCACTGAGCCTCAGTTTGCTCCCACTGCTGTGTCAGTTGTTTGTGAATGTGTACAAATGGGATTTGTTTATACTATAGACTGCAGAAATTATTGGATGAAGCCTGAGTGACGTCAGCCATTTGGTTACTGAAGAGGGGCTGAGTTTAATCTGCTGTGGCCACCATAATGAAAAGGCTATCTCAAACTTATTTAACAAAAAGTAGATTTTGAAGAAACACCCCCCCCCCCCCGCAGTGTGAGCCCAAAAGGCAATAAACCTCCTACATCCCAGCATCACCATATGAGGACATTATATTTTACTATAACTATTACTCTTAATTCTGCTGAACTTAGACATGTTAGCCTCATTCGTAGAGACTGTCTTTCATCGTGATCACAAAAGCACTTTTTAAAATCACTGTCATTTTAAGATGGCCACCATTGTAACTAAAATGCATGTTACAGTCCTGACACAAAACTGTTTAAAGTACAAAAACTCTTCAAACCTTATGACTGGAAGGTTTTTATTCATTAACCATTTATTGTAGCGCAGACTTGTTTAGGTATTTGAATAAAGTTGTATTTGGGCCATTCTACCAAAACAGTGCAAAAAAGTGTAGAAAGGCATAAAAATCCCCCAATCCTGGCATGCAAAGCTCTCTGTATCATATTAAAAAAGACTTGAGGCTGTAATTGCTGCCAAAGGTACTTAAACCAAGTACTGACAGAGGGGTCTGAATACTTTCTGTAAGTCAATGTGATAACACTGTGTTTTCACTTTGTCATTATGGGGTACTGAGTGTAGATATGTGAGAGAAAAAAAATGAATTTGAAGATTTCTAACACCATAACAAACTTTCAAAGACTGTAGGGGGTCTGAATACTACCTGAATGCACTTTAAGCTATGAGTATACCCACTTCTGCACACACAACTACACCACTGAGTACAATGCTTTGCTATAAGTGGAGCCAGAATGTAAATCAAGTTGAAGTCAGTCCAGAGAAGAGCAAAAATGTTTCCACTTAAAGAAAGCATATCAGCTTGAAGCTTTACAAGATGGATCCATAGAATCTGACCTATCCATCTAGGACACTTTGAAAGGTTAAATTCTGGTATAACTTAATCTTGCTTTTGTTTTTGTAATACTTCACATGTATTTTAATCTTATATTTGATCTATCTTAAAATAAATGTCTTATTACAATTAACGGTATTGTTTATCAAAGCACACCTTTAAGAGAAAACTGATTGTTAAAAACAACAGTAGCTCTTACATCAAAAGTTAAACAACATAAGTTCTATTGGCGATGCTATTTTGTATCAGTAATAACCAACAATATCAAATGATGTCAGCTTCTGTTATTTTAATGTGTACTTTAACTTCCATCATATTGTTAATGCATTATATCAGAGCTATTTTCCATTAGACACGTTAGACTGTTAAGAGCAATACAACACTTCAAAATACGTTTAAAACGTCTTTTTTTTTTTTTTTTTTTTTTTTTTTTTTACTTGAATGTTTTCTCTGTTCATTATTTCAACTTAAACTCGAGTTTGTTTTCATGGACCATGCCATGTGTATTTAAAGTGACGGGTGTATACTGTGGGCTATAGGGCAAAGAAAATGGATTCCTCCTATAGAGGGATGTCAACATGTGGTGTTACAGCGTGTGTATGCTCTTAAAAAGCTCCGGCAAATGCTTCAGAGTGCTTCCTCTCCCCAAAAGACCACTTTGTATTAGCCTGTTTGAGCGGGCTAATTGGATTTTATTGTCTGATTTTATTGAGTCTAACGTGTAATTCCGTTACTGTGTATTATTTGGCCATACAGCTATCAACTTTTCCCTATTTCAGATAAAGGGATTATGATTGGCTGCGAGATCCGTGCTTCCTTTGTGATTGGCTATTCCTTGTTTCCGGGGCTCCGCTGTGCATTCACTGACGTTTCTCGGTCTGCCCCGAGATAGACTGGAGAGAATGGCTGCCAGTGGAGGTTAGCAAAATCTTCATTGTTTTGTGTAGTAATCTGACTTAAATAATGACCTTTAAAGTTACAATTTGTATGTTAACGTGTTCGCGGAGTTTAGTATTAAACACTGATGTAAAGCGTCATGACATATTGCATTCTCGTTAAAGGAGGTCAGGCTCTAAACGACTCATCAAAAGTGTTGATTATCGTTAGCCTCGCTAGCGTTAGTGGCTAATGTTAGCTGTCTGGCTAACTTTCGGCCGGTTAGCTCGGTACCCACAGCTGATCGTGTAAACACTTGTTTATGACAAGACACAAGGTTGGACAAGAGGCACGTATAGTTACTGATATGAGTGAAATGCACTAAACGCTTAACACAGTAGCGTTTCTTTTTAAACTAAAACTAAAGCTGAAAGGATTTGAGTCGTTATCGCCCTTTAAATCTCTCAATGTTGTCAAAGAGAGCTTGCTAGCGTTAGCTTTACGCCTAGCCGTATGCTAAAAGTTAAGCTTGCACATCAAGTAGCTCTGATAAGCACGAGCGTTGCTGTTACTCATGACAACAAAACACTCTGAATTACCATCACACGGCTTCTTTTAGAGAATATATTCTTTAAGCTCGGGTTCAGTCTTCATAGACACTCGCATAGTTATAGAAGTCTCAGAGAAATGTTTGTCGATGTTAGCAAGCTAGCCCCCTCCTGGCCAGACAGTAGTTTGAATTCACTCATGGTGAGCCTTTGTCCTGTCAATGAGTTAGCTTTGCACACAACACGAGGTATTTTTAAATAAAACTTTAGTCCACCGCACCTGGAAAATAAAGTAAAATGAAACACCGTAGCAGCACAAGGCACGAAGTGGAATGCCACTTGTGAATCTCGCCTCAACACGTGTGATAAGAACCAGGTTTGCCAGTGAATGCACACGTTTTTTAAGCTCAGAAATCACCCGTATCTCTTCAGTTCCTCCTTTAAAATGAAACACTTTAGCCCAAAGATAAATGTAAATAATCAGTGAGAGTAACTGTAAAGTTTGTAGTTGGCACAGTAATTGTTAGACCATGGCCAAATGTCAGCTGGAAACGAATTTTAAACATTAGGTTTAATTCACTTTGCTGTGAGAACACTGTTTCTGTGATTGACTTTAACATAAAAGACCCTTCCCAATTTAGAACTAACTGTTGCAGTGCTCTTTGCCCAAATTCATAAGCAATAAAGCCTTCTGACAAATGAGTTAAATCACATTTGGTACTTCTTTTTGGGCTGAGTATACATTTGTTCTCACTTTGTGTGTGGATGTTAGTATTGCATTTTAAACGTATGAATCTAGGCCCAGACTGTTCTGTTATGTTTAACAGTGACCCACACAGGCTTTTTAAAATGAAATAATATATATTTATATTTGTCTAGTCATTTGTCCCATTTTATTTCACAGTTTGTCTGACATCACAGTGTCACAGTTATCCTTATCCTTTTATTTCTGCCTGACACCAGCGCTGCTCTCCACCTCAGCATCTCAGGCTCTGTTTACACGACAACGTTCTACTTTGTTTTCAAATAGTACCACGTGCAGACGGCAATGTTTTTAAAACAATCTCTTGCAGCAAACACCAAGAATGCTGTAGTATACATGCCAGGCCAGTAGTTGGCGGTGTGATTTTACAATGAACCAAAACACGCATGTTTAGAGATCCTTCCTTCCTCTCCTGGGCATGTGCTAAAACCCTACTTGTGCATGGCTATTAACTGCTACTGTAGTGTACATGTACATTTTCAGAAAGTTGCATTTGTCCTGTCTACATGGAGACAGAGACTGGGTGTTTTCAATGCTTTTCTCCCTGGAACTTGTTTCCAAATTTTTCCATTTTCAGGCACCTAATACGCTGCTCTTTGTAGACAGACAGCCAAAGCACAACAAAAGTTTTGTGTTTTCCCCTGAAAATGTTGTGTAAACAGGGCCTCGGTGTCAAACTTTGGCCCCTGTAGACATTTTCTTACCTGTTAAGCCAGAAAAAATGTTCTCTGCATTACTGTAAAAAAAAGCACATGCAGAAAACAGACAGTTCAACAATTAATGGGGGGACAAAGTATGTGTTTTCATCTGTTTGAGGGAGGTCTGTGTGCTTACTTTGCAATGAGTGCATATTGGTTTGTAAGGAATACAACTTGAGAATGCATTTCAAGAAAATTAATGCCAACTTTGTCGAAACTCAGCTCAGATTTTTACTGCAAGATGACTTTGGGGCAGACCTCATGTTGAGGTCAAAGACATGGTGCCCTTTGTAAAGAAGAAAGATCTTGTCAGAATCACTAGTGGCATGGATTTTACAACTGCAATGAGCAATGCATGCATGCTTGTACTTATTGAGGTCATTACAGATGAAAAAATCCAAAACAGTTAGTTGTATTATACTGTATGTCCTGCAATATCTCAGGCTCTTTATGTAGGATCATTTTCAGGCACTGGCCCCCGTTACAAACTAGTTGAATAGCCATGATCTAGGCCATTGGTTCAATTGACTCCTGGTGTGTTCTGCATAAATGTGTGAAGGCACATTTTTCCTTATCAACCTACATGAACTTTTAAATCTTTGTTACACTAGCCAAACTGGACAACTTTGATTGGGGCATTGGTTTAAATATAACAACAAGGATTACTAGTAACCAAATACTAGAATTGTATGATCTGTGAGGTCAGCTGCACATTGAAATACGTATCTGTTTATATGTTTTGTGTTGCATTAACACTATTTTAAGTGCATTTTAAGGATCTTGTTCTTCTTATTTCACTGTTCAGAGGTAGGGAAGCTGTTACAAGTACAAAATGGGACGCCTCCAACCACCAACTATAACGGGGTAGATGCTGTTCATGCCTGTAACATCCTTCAGCAGCTGAAAGCCTTGTACGATGAAGCACAGCTCACAGACATTGTTGTAGAAGTGGACCATGGCAAGACTTTCTCATGTCATCGAAATGTCCTTGCAGCAATCAGCCCATATTTTAGGTAAGAATTTTGGATGTGCACAGGTAAAACATTATGTGGTTGTCAGCATGCCTTCCTTGTTACTTCTTGACAGAATTTTAATATTGGTTGAAACGATTTGTTTTCCAACACTACCAGGTCCATGTTCACCAGTGGCCTTACAGAGAGTAATCAGCGAGAGGTCAGAATCGTTGGGGTGGAATCTGAATCCATGCACCTGGTCCTGGACTATGCCTACACATCCAGGGTCACGCTCTCTGAGTCCAACGTCCAGGCTCTGTTCACTGCAGCCAGCATTTTCCAGATTCCTGCACTGCAAGACCAGTGTGCCCAGTTTATGATCAGCAGACTAGACCCGCAGAACTGTATTGGGGTTTATATGTTTGCTGACGCCTATGGGCACCAGGAGCTGAGGGAGCGGTCCCAAGACTACATTCGCAAGAAGGTTAGTTTAATTGGATTACAAGATAAGGCTCTTAAAGTTATTTGCTTTGTGATTAAACGATCTTGCTATGAGTTAACTCCACTTCTAATTTCTACTACTACTAATATGTTGTTTTTTCCAGTTTTGCGATTGTGGCTTTTGTGAACAGTTTGTTTGAAACGTGACTGACAGAAATGCTCTGTTTGTCTTGTTTTCTGCAGTTCTTGTGTGTTTCCTGGGAGCAAGAGTTCCTACAGATGACCAAGGAGCAGCTCGTTAGCATTTTAAACAATGATGACCTCAATGTGGAGAAGGAAGAGCACGTCTATGAGAGCATAGTACGCTGGCTGGAGCACGATCTGCCTGGCCGAGAGGCCCACTTAGCTGAGGTTTTTTCCCAGTGTATCCGTCTGCCCTTGCTGGATGAGGCCTTCCTCAGTCGGATACCTGCCCCCTTTGCTTGTGCCCTGTCTCTATCTAAGGACCCTGCTGAGGCCAAAGCTCGCCTCACTGGCACCAATGGTTGCCCACAGCGCCTGGGTATGACTGCTTCTGAGATGGTCATCTGCTTCGATGCCGCTCACAAACACTCAGGGAAGAAGCAGACGGTGCCTTGCCTGGACATAGCCACAGGAAGGGTGTTCAAGCTCTGCAAACCACCCAATGATCTCCGGGAGGTCGGAATCTTGGTGTCCTCAGAGAACGACATCTATATTGCTGGAGGGTACAGACCGAGCAACAGTGAGGTGTCCATAGACCATCGGGCAGAGAGTGACTTCTGGCAGTATGAACATGCAGGCAATCGATGGCTTCCACGTGCACCTCTGCTCAGAGCGAGGATAGGATGCAGGCTGGTGCACTGCTGTGGGAAGCTTTATGCACTGGGAGGCCGAGTTTATGAAGGTGATGGACGAAATGCATTAAAATCAGTTGAATGCTATGATGCCAGGGACAACTGTTGGACAGCAGTCAGTCCTATGCCAGTGGCAATGGAGTTTCACAGTGCTGTGGAATACAGGGACCGCATTTATGTTCTCCAAGGTGAGTTTATGTGGACAACTTTTCTCAACAGTGAGCTGAACAGGATAAGAATTATTTCCTGCTTCACAATGAAATATGTCAAATATTCAACATTTAAATGGCTGAAGAATATGTGAAAACAGCTGACAAAAACTCTAAATTATGTTTGTTTTCTGCAGGTGAGTATTTCTTCTGCTTTGATCCCCGTAAGGACTACTGGAGTCATCTCGCTCCGATGAGCGTCCCTCGGAGCCAGGGTCTCGCTGCCTTGCATAAGAACTGTATCTACTACATTGCTGGAATCTGCAGGAACCACCAGCGCACATTCACCGTGGAGGTCTACGACATCGAGAAGAACACATGGAGCCGCAAGAGGGATCTGCCTTTTGACCAAGCCACGAGCCCGTATATCAAGGCCATGCTGCTTCAAGGCAAGCTACACCTGTTTGTACGAGCCACACAGGTCATGGTGGAGGAGCATGTGTTTCGCACCAGCCGCAAGAACTCCCTTTACCAGTATGATGATGAGGCAGATGTATGGACCAAAGTCTATGAGACGCCAGACCGCCTCTGGGATTTGGGTCGCCATTTTGAATGTGTGGTGGCCAAACTTTACCCACAGTGTCTACAGAAAGTGCTTTGAGGAGGCTGGTTTTTGTGAACCCAATCTATGAGGCAGAGGGAGTTGTGTGATCCTGCCTGCCTTGTGCCTGGTGTAGCCTTCGGGTATCACCACAAGGACCATTTATGGTTGTCTTAAGTCATTCAGACTTTGGTTTCACATGATCAAACTGGGGGTGCTTTTAAAAGATTGCAGTATTTTTTTTTTCCAGACAGCACCAGCTACCCACACTGATGCTTGTTTAACAAAACCGTACAATGAATCATAAGTGCAATTATCCTATTTTTTGCTTATTGTTGAGCCATGTTCTTTTTTGTTTTAGATTATTATAGTTAGGGATTTTTACTAATTATAAGCATGCGGAGGAGGGTATTGGCAAGCTAAAAGTGCCCTCTGGAAATATGGATGCTACATGTCAGCATTAAGTGAAAATCAAATCTAAATATAATTATATATATAAATAACTATATAAACTATATATTCATACGGGTAAGATGAGTACCTTAGCTCATAAGTAGGTTGCTGGCTCTGAGGTTTGTGTGTTTGTTCTTTTTTTCCTATTATATGCTTAAGTCTCTCTTCATCTTATTTTATAGACAATTTTTAATTTGAAGTGTGCTTGTGATTTACATTACCTTAGTGTTTTTCGAAGCTTGAAGCTTGTATGATATTTCTCTCTTCCTTCACATGTGTCAGTGTGTCAAACAATACACTATGTGTGGCTTGCAAGCTGTTTTTAAAGTTTAGTTTGAGATTCCAGTTGCATGGAGGCTCATACCTCCCATTTTTTTCAGTTTGCATCCATTTTTGTGTCACATTGCGAAGACAACTTAAGTGAAATGTTAAGAGTACTCACTCTCCACATTGGAGAAAAAAGGACGGAGTCAAATTTGTCGCAACACTAAGTGGAAAGTTCAGACCAACTAACAGGTTTACCTCAGAAACTTAACAGATATTTGACTAGGAGAAAAGGGACATTTCAGGCCATTGTGTTGATGAAGCGACTTTGTGAAAAGCTCAGTTCAGCATTGAGCTCTGAAGTTACTTCTTGGTGTTGGGTTATAATTTTTTTTGCAAAAGGTTCAAAAAGCCTTCCTCTTTAATGCCAAATAAGCATTTGGGGTCTTGTTAAGGTTGATCTGGACATTAAAAATAATTTTGTGGTAGCAATAAGTCATGGAACTGTGATTAGGCTATATTACGTCATAACTTAGTAAAAGTGCATTAAATGTTTTGTGTGCTTGTCTCTGCTATTGAAAATCACAGTAGTTCCAATAATGATTGTGTGTCTGCTGCATGGGTGCAAGCTGGAAGTGATGCGTAATTTAGTGCAGATCATTTGGGATGCCAATGTGCCTGTGGCTTGTAAAGGGGCATCAGAATCAAAAACTGTTTCTCCTGATGAAGAAAAGTCTGAAAGTCTTACTCAGCATTGCACTGAATCACTCTCCACTTCTTCAGCAGTCCTCAACTGCAAACTTTACAAAGCACCCTACTGAACAAGCAGACTATACAGTGGAGTGGCTCGGGTCATGTGCTCACTCATCCAACCGCCATGAATCCGTTTTTACACGCCATCACACAGAGGACACAGATTGTTGGTGCTGCTCTTTTATTTTTTTTGACAATCTTGTACAGAAGAATTAATACCACCACCGAGTGGCGTTCCCTGTGAAAGTGTGACATTTTTCAGTGCCGTCAATTTCCTCATGCAGGTTCCTGTGTCATCTTTGCACTACACATTTCCCTCACATTTTATCTTAAAACGGCAAATGCCCCTCTATTTCGATAAAGGTTTTACTGACCACACAGCAATCATTAAAGAGAAATTATTACAGAATGAGTCACATTCTTTGAGGACTTTAAGGTATATTCTCCAAGAGAAGATCTACTTTAGACTGATTGAGTTGATTTTTAATTGACGCAGCTTGAATAATGCCCTCATCAAGGGTGAGAAAAGGTTTGAGCTTCATCCACGTCTACAGACGGCCATTTGAGAACCAGGAACGGAGATCTCTCAGGATTTCTACTGATACACAGTACTGTATTTAAATGTTTTTGTTATGTGTATTATACTGTACTATAGGTTTGCTGTACTTGCACAGTTTTTTAAACTTCTCTTCAGTTTCTTTTATAACTTGAAAAAATAGATGTGATTTCCTTTTTTGTTGTCTCCAGTGGCTGTTTTTTCTTTTCTTTGTGTAATTATTACCTATTTAGTTATGCTAGAGTAATCCTGCTCGGTTGAGGAAAAAAAAGAAAAGATGTCCTGCACGAGTGCTACATTTTGATTTTCTTTTCCCTCTGTTGTACAGAAGTATTTCTTTTTTAACTACTCACTGAAACTAAGCATTACAGATCACCTAACTCCGTTGTTATGTCATATTTCAAACACCAGTCTTCTTATACAACAAGCTAAAGAAAACAAACTGTTCAAGATTTAGTGGCCTTGGGCTGCAAGATGTTGCTCATCCTGGTCTTTTACATGCATCGCTTATTGGTGCTATTCCATTGTGTTCTCCATGATGTATTCTCCTCACTTTTATTTTGCTGGTTTGTCTGTTTTTGGATTATGGTGGTGGTTAAGCTCAACTGTGAAATTCACATTGCACATAGTTTGAAAATAAAAAAAATATTAAAAGTGAAATATGCTGGTTTATTCTCTATTTATGTAGTTAAGCTATTCTTTCAGTGAAAAGAAGACCTGCATTGAATTTGAGTCCACTCAGTGCAAACTCACTTATTGATGTGTATGATGATGCAACAGTTCATTTAGTGGTCACGCCACAGACGTACACGTGTATGTTTCACCTACAGGCTGAACAGCATGCAGAAACAGACCTTATGTACTGATGATCCTGAAACTAGTCAAAACTGCGAGAAATCCCCCCCAGCGATCAGCGTGACACGTGACTGTGCGTCAACTAAATTAGCGACGGCAGACTGAAACTTAGGCTAAAGTTTGTAGGGACAGTCTGGGAAGACGCTCAATGAGAGGTAAGACCTATTTAAGCGTTTCAGAGCACGTTTATGAGCTTATCTGTCTTAAATGATTAGTAATAAGAGGTTAACCCATCAGATACCGAATGTCATTTTCATGTAGCTGTGCCCACGTGGGAGGCTTTTCCTCATTCGAGTCTGTGCGGAGAAAGTAGAGACGACAGAGGATTTCTTTCATTAGACGTTTATTCTCTGACAAAGCAGGCAACATGTATTACAGCTGTGCGCTCGTGAGTAGTTTAAGAAGGATGCTGAGATGAGGACCGAGACTAAGAGAGGGGATTTTGAAGTGTAACTGAATACGGTCAACTAGTTATGCTGTTTGCGTGTCTGAGCAGCTGTTTGACGGATGTAACCGAAAAGTTTTACTTTAACTGCTCTAATAAGGAACGTTAGCTTCAAAAATTACACACTTTGTTATAGGCTAAAACCATTGACTAAAAGTGATTCTCTGGTTTACAGATATTTTAAAAGTACAGTCATATTTATTTGCTGAAAGACAGGCTATTTGTTTTTCTTTATGAAAGTATTGCTTTGATAGTTACGGTGCACAAGCTAACAATACTGTTGTGTTTAGGATTGTGATTTTAGGTAGACATCCGTACCTTGCCAGAAACCAGTAAACTAGTGATGGGAATATCGGCTCTTTTTAGTGATCCGGGTCATTTAGCTCAGCTAATCAAGAAGAGCCTGCTCTCCTACCGCTCTTCATTTTGGTACCAGTTAAGTAGTGATGGGAATTTGGGCTCTTTTCAGTGATCCGGATCATTTGGCTCGGTTCAGCAAAAAGAGCCGACTCTTTCGGCTCCCAAACGGCTATTCATTGAGGTACCAGTTTGGCCCCCTTTGACCTGCCAATTTGAGCAATTTTATAACATATGATTGATATTTGGGCGGGTATTTTACTCCAACTGTGCTCAAGTTTTAAAATCGATGAAAATATCATGTAACTTTTAAAAATCTACTGTCTCCCCAAAACACCTTGTGGGTCAGATCAAATCTCCTTACTTACTGGGATGTATGGCACACCTGACAAACCTTAATGGTACACCATCAAACATGAGTCCTTAATGCATGGTGTGCCTTTGGTAAAGGATAAAAGATCATCCCTACTAATCAAACAAATAACACACAGACACACATACAAATGATAATGATAATAACAGTTATAAAAATATAAAACGGCTCTCTAAAGGGATCCGGCTCTTATTGTTCACATAAAAGAGCCGGCTCTTTGAACCGGCTCGTTCACAAATGACCGATCACTACTGTTAAGCTTCTTTTGACCTGCCAAATTTAGCAATGTCATAACATATGACTGATACTTGTGCTAGTACTTACTTACTTAGGCCGCCCATAGGCAAGCCTGTTGTCGGTCACTCCAGTCATCTCTGTTCTCCATACACGTTGCGAGCTCTTCTTTAGATGTAACAGCAGCATCAGTTTTCAGCAGATCGTTAAAGGTTTTGATCGGTTTTCCCTTCTTTCTGTGCCCATGTGAGGGTTCCCATAAGATGACCCTGTTTGTTGGGATTCCTGGATGCCGATGGCAGTGAGCTGTGACTCCCATTCTTCTAGTAGAAATTTTGTTGCTGATTGGTGGAAGGTCTTTGTACAGCACTGTATTTGGAATATGATCCTGCCATTTGATGTTAAACACCGTTCTCAGCATACGCGTAAAGGTACCATCCAGTGATTTCTCCATTTGCTTGTGCTAGTACTTTACTCCGATTATATTTAATTTTTTATCCATGAAAATATCATGTTATTTTTCTAAATATACTGTCTCCTGAAAATACATTTTGGGTCAGATGTAATCTGCTCATTGGCTTGGCTGTGTTACACACCATATGTAAAACAAAGTTATACTGTTAAGCGTATGTTGCTAATGCATGGTCTGCCTGTGGTAGAGCAGTGTGGGGAAATGGTCATTCCCATTAATCAACCAAAAAACTCTAAGACATACACAAATATATGATAATAATAATAAGAAAAATAATAGAAAATTGCACTCAAATGGGATCCAGATCATATTGTTCACATTTGTTCTGTCTTATTCATGAACCAAGCAACGACCTCCGCTCCTGAAAAATGAAGCCAATGTGGAAGTACAAAAAACTGCAATACGGCGAGTGTCACCTTGAGGCTGGCTGCAGGAACACTGGAAGTCCCGTACACAACACATGTTAAAAAGACATTTTTTACATGAGAAAGAAACTGGTTTACAGCCTGATTCAAAAAAACCAAACGCGTCTCATTAGTTACCATATATAATCGAAATGATTGAACCACAATCATTGTGCAGTTTCACAATCAGAAACTGCGCAATGATTGGCCCGTCTCATTTGATTGACAGATAGCTTGACAGGCAGACACTACCTCCAGAAGGCAGGCTTTAGTGATAGCTTAGCTGGCAGGAAGTCAAGCTCAGTGGGCGGGCTCTTTTCTGCTGTTAGGTTGATCTAAAGTTTGGTTGAGACAGCGATTTCAATATGGAGGCTGCTCAGATTGGCCTCGAAAGCAGTTTGAGTCCACCTATTGTAATCAAACGGCTGACATCACACTGGCTTTGTCCATTTCTTTCTACAGTCTATGTGAAGAACACATCTCTAAAGTAAACTAAGAAAACCCTAGAGGACATGCATCTATACATGTTTAGTTTACTTGTTGTAACAGGTAAACTTTGTGTTTTGTCTTTAAAAAAATCTTTTTTTAATCTGGGGCTAACAGTGCTAGTTTTCTCATAACAACACATTACTTTCAGTCCTTTTCTTGAGAAATTAACTAATGATCACATGAAAATCAGCTGTGTTTTCTGAGATAACGAAATAGCCTAATCACGTCAAGATCTCAATAGAGCCTGGCAGCAGACATCAGACATCCATGGGCTCTTGGACATTCATAAATGCATGCGCACGGCCTACCTTGTTTTTTTTTAGTAATTTAGGTGACTTTTCATTTAAACTGAACTCCATAAGGTGTATGTACTACACAGTATACCAGCGTCTCTTTTTTTGTGTATAATTTTACATTTTGAGAGAGAAAAGAATTTAGAAGTGCTGGCCTTGCTCTGCATCAGGTTCCCTAAATGCATTGTGTGTGGCTCCCATCCACCAGAAACGGAAGTCGGAATATGCAGTCACTTTTAAAACAGTTTTTTTTCTATCAGTATGTGAAATACATCCACAAAAATGAGACATGGTTTTACGGTTTAGTAGCTTCATTTTATGGACTTCAGTTTTTGAAGTAAATAAAATACATGGATACATGTCCACTTGCAGCATCCATATTGACTATTTATTTTCACGTAGTAGTAGTTAATGTATTTGAAAGATACTAATCAATGTTGCAGTGTTTCTGAACCATACTTTGCAATTTGGCAACTCACTTACTCTAGCATGTAGTTTAAATTTTCATGTTTGCAATAATGTCTTGGACTTCACATCCATTTTAACTTCACATCTGTAACTTCACATCTATTTTAATACCAGAACTTGTCATTGAAACATTGCTTTGTCGTTTGAATAACTGTGTCATGTGTGCTTTACTTACACAGGAACATGTCTCCTGCTCCAGCAGCTCCGTTGGAGTTCAAACCCCCTGATGGCGGCTGGGGCTGGATGGTGGTGATTGGTGCCCACATTTCCATTGGATTTGCCTATGCAACACCTAAAGTCCTCTCCATTTTCTTCAAAGAGATCCAGGAAGACTTGGGAGCTAGTTCCAGTGAAATAGCATTGATTTCCTCAATCATGCTAGCTGCGATGTATGCAGGCGGTGAGTTAAGGCAATCTATGCTCGTTATTGAACAGACCACACTATTATGGTCTTAGTATCATTAAAATGTAGC
The DNA here is from genome assembly GCF_018320785.1 of Cheilinus undulatus. Lineage (NCBI taxonomy): Eukaryota > Metazoa > Chordata > Actinopteri > Labriformes > Labridae > Cheilinus > Cheilinus undulatus. Next base: position 19,132,959 of record NC_054867.1, on the reverse strand, counting down.
TTTTGTGCCCCTTTATTTGATCAGGTCTCTTATTCCTTACTGTTGTTGGGCTTGTGGAGCATTTCTGCACAAGCTCTAACTTTTCCTTTACTACTGGGATTAAAATGACTGTTAACTTAACAAGTGTTTGTGAGTGTAATTTGACAAAAAAAATAAATCAGAAATATAGACAGTTTTTGGTGAAGTAAATTGATAATTATGTGTGTTGTGTTAAATTCAGTATAGTTCAAGTTGGCATACTTTCGAGTCTCATAGTATAGTCGGCAACCTTTAAATCAGTACTTTTTACATGACTAGAGAATATATTGATATTGGCCTACATGGATAGCCCGCAGGTTAACCAGGCTGAGCTGTTTTTTTTTTGTTTTTTTTTGGTCTTTCAGTCTTTTTGGATTTTATTTTTTTCCATTCAGGGCTCTAACACACCACATAAGAAGTAGCACTCATACTAGTCTGGTGATCAAACTCTTGAATTGCTTCACACTTTCTGTTAAAAGTTTCTCTTGAACACATCTCAACGTCTGTAAGTAAAGCCATTTTCTGCTGAAACAACTGTTTGAGAGGGAACAAGTATTTTGTGGTATATATATATATGGTATTTGTTATTTTAAGCCATCCATTAACATGAAAGACAAAATTAATTCCTGGTTTTAAAGGAATAAAGAACAGTTTGGAAGTTAAAAATAAGTTGCCATTCTTTTTCCTTGCTTACTTTATTTTCTATGTATAATGTAGGCGTTCAGCTGTCTGCTCATTTGACCCAGTTAGATAATGGTTAAATTGACTTCACATGAGGTACCACACTCACTAAAATAGTGCTTCCAATAAGAAGAATGATGTTAAGATAAACTAGTCACCTGACTCAAATTTTACCACCCACACTGACACTGTTTCATTTCAGTCATTTTTTTTTCCCTCTTCCACGTTTTGGTTAACAGTTTAGCCCCTTACAGCATCTTTTATATAAAGGTAAATGTGAACAAATCTACAGTACAAAAAAAGATTTCATCCCCTGGATGTTTTACCCATTTATTAGTTTTATAAATAAATCATGGCCATAGAATCTGCCTTTTCTGACCAAAGGAAATTACAAAAACTATTTAATGTCAAAGTGAAAACAGCTTTCTACAAAGTAATGTCAGGTAAAAACAAATGCAAGATAAAATAAGTGACAGCATAAAATTTCACCCTTTTCTAGTCAGTATTTAGTAGATGTACCTTTGACTGCAATCACAGCACTGAGTCTGTGTGGATAGGTCTCAATCAAGCTTGTACATCTGGACACTGCAATTTTACTCCATTCTTCTTTACAAAGCTGCTTAGACTCTCTTCGGTTGCACAGGGATCAGGCATGAAAAGCCCTTTTCAAGTCCAGCCACAAGTTCTCTATTAGACTGAGGTCTAATGAGGTCTTCTCCCCACCCATAGTTCTCTTGCATACTGATAAGATTGTCCTCCAGGATTTTTCTAAACTCTGCCACATTGATTTTTCCCTCTACCTTTACAAGCCTTCCTGGACCAGCTGCCCAGAAGCATCCCCCTGGCACGATGCTGCCACCACCATGCTTTACAGTGGGGATTGTGTGTTTGTGATGATGTGCAGGGTTTAGTGCCTCAAAAAAATAATATCTTGTCTTATGGCCATAAAGCACCAGTTTGGTCTCGTCAGACAAAAGAACTTTCTTCCTCTTGACCATAGAGCCTCCAACATGCCTTTTGGTGAACTATCATTGAGATTTAATGAATTTTCTTCAATAGTGGCTTTCTCTTTGCCACTCGCCCATAAGGCTTTGACTGGTGAAGAACCCTGGCGACAGTTGTTGTCTGCTGAGTCTCTCCCATCTCAGCTGTGGACGTTTGTAACTCCTTCAGAGGAGTCGTAGGTGTCTTGGTGGCCTCTCTCACTTGTCTCTTTCCTGCATGCCTTTCAGTTTGTGAGGGCAGTCTGATCTAGGCAGATTTACAAGTACCACTGAGTATTATACATGATGGAGTAATTGATCTTCAACTGCCTTATCAAGGTGTGCTAGTCAGACTTCGAGAGATTTGATTCAGTAAGAATTTAACCGTACTTACATGTTTATATGCATTTTAAAATTCCATTGTTAATTTGACTAGCAGGATAATTTGACTCTTTGTAACTGCATACAAGCACACTATGTGTCTTGTCTGCTTTTGTGTTCCCTCTAGCTTGCCCTTTCTGGATCTACGTAGCTCTTGACTAGTTCACAGATAAGGCCTTGGGAACAAAAGTTCTATGCTTCAGTATCTACATCACACCTTGCAACTCATTTTCCCACTTTTAGTTATTATCTTTGAATTGCATCACTCATCTTGAATTTTCCATGATCACATGCTGCATCATTCCATTTTTCAACATTTTAAGAAATCTGAGATGACTGCTCCTGAACATGATTCTGGTCTTGTTTAACTGCACATATGAAGAGTGTTGTGAGAGAAATAAAACTCCTATAGAAGGACTGGCTGAACTCAAGAGTTGATGTTTTCAAGGTTACAGGACACTAGGATATGTGACTCACCTGCACTGAACTCATAGAGGCCTAACTAGTGAAATATTCCTCTCCACTTTGGCTCAGGCACAAGACTTTATCATACTGTCCTTGGCCAGGCTTCAGCAATGTCACCTAGTGGAGGAAAGAGATGGGGAATATATCAGAGGAGGGTTCAGCACACTAGGGTCTGACACCAAGCTCCCATGGGAGAGACGTGATAGCTTTCCAGAGAACCTCTGACTCAAGTAGTCTGAATGATAAAGTTATAATGGAAGTAGAAATGGCAGTAGTTGGGGGGGATGCCCTATTGTGACACAGCTACAGTGAGAAATATGATCTATGTTTGACCCAGGCAGGCTCCTGGTTAACTGTATAAACAGTAGGAGGGATATTTTTACTACACCTGGTGTAGTTACAGAGGTAGAGCAGGGACAATGAGGACAATTCTTTAGAAATTCAGGGTTAAACAAAAAAGGAATAAAACTTATGAAAAATCAATTTATTTGGACTTAATTATGATTAAGCTGTGGTTGATCTTTACTCTTACTCTACTCAGAATCCGTTTAAAGTCCTAAAAGTACGGGACACTTTTTCATTCATTACCTTTCAAAAAGTTGAACTGGAAATATATGTTGTGGAAAGAAAAAATAAAAGAAATACAATTTATAAAATAGAGTGCATTTAAAAACCACTCCTAAACCAAATGAAGTATGTTCACAAATAAGGAAATTATCTCTAAATTATAGCAGTCCAGCTTGTTCTCCTGGCTTGGATTTACATGTTTTTCTTTAGGAATATTGGTCTATAGATGCTGAGATTTCGTAGCATTCACAGTGTCTCCTGTGGTTGTGAAAACCTTTTCACCAGGGACAGAAGTGGCTGGTATGGAGAGGCGTTTTGCTAGAGGAGAGAGCAGTGGGTACAGCTGAGAGTTCTCTTTCCACCACTGGAGTGTGCAGCCTCTGAGTGTAATGGCAGTGCCAATTCTGTACTTATCTACTTCTGCATCAGTCCCTCTGGTGGACTCTGGTGCTGCTGGTTCAGATTAACTCCCTCCAAAGAGATCCTGCAGTGCTGTCTTATTAAGAGGGGGAGGTTCACCTCAGCTTCTTCTGCTGTGTTTGTCTGGTTAACAGGCTGCTCTGCTGAAGGTCACAAGACAGTTTTTATTGGGTGTGTGACTAGCAGAGTAAAGTGCCAAACAAAAGACTAAATTCAATTTTCTGATTGAAAAAGACTAATTTTATTTATCACATGCTGCATGAGGAGCTGCCTCTTTCTGTTCCACCTCCTTCACTGAGACACAGTTTTGAACATTTAATTAAATAGACAGACCATCAACTTTTACACTTCGCTTTCTTCTACTCAAGTCATTTTCAGACCATTTTAATGCTGTTGGAGAAATCCTGATATCAGCCAACTTCTGTAATAAGACAGAGTGGTCAACAGTATAGAAGACCTTCAATAAATCAAGAAAAATGGCAACACAGTGCTCTTTAACCCTTTAAGCTCACGGTTCACGGATGATATTGGATTTTTTTTTAATGTATAAGCCATTTTTTGATTGTCATTTTTTTTGTTTGTATCCCAGAATGCATTGCGACTGGGCTGTGACAACCAATGGCAGGCTGCTTCTTCGTCACATCATGCTTTGTTGAACAGCACATGTGCACAGACAGCCTGAATTAGTCATAACAGAGAGACATAGACACAGAGACTAATTTGTCCTTCAGAGTCACTGCACTTTAAATGATGACTCAAATTCCCAAAAGCGCAAGGAAGTTTTTGTAAAAATGTCAATATTTTGAAGACTTTTTTGTCACAGAATAATTCTTTTTAAATTCTTTAGTCCAAAAGAGATGGGAGAACAAGTTTGTGCAAAAAACCTTAGTCATTTATGATTGCTGTTTAATACATAAAAAGTTTTGAGTTTTAATTTCTGATCAGTTTTTTTTCTTTTGTCTTTATAGTCCCATAACATTTTTGAAATTCAAGTGACATTGCTACAGCTCATATATCCTTAAAGCACTGGTTGTCCTTAATAAAGGGATGTTTAGTGCTTGACTGTGGACCACAGGGTTGATGTTTTACAAGCTTTTTAAGACAGAAAGTCCAGGGGAGACAGAATGGTTAAAAAATTGCTTTGAGCTCAGAGGGTTAAAGTCAATAGCATTTGTGATATTGGTTACAACCTTTGTAGCTGCAGTACTGTGCTTGTTTCTGAAGCAGAATGCCAACTCGTTTAAAATGCCATTTTGTAACAAAGATTCCTTTAATTAGTTATCAGTCAGACCTTCCAGCACTTGAGCTAAAAAAAACAGAATTAAGTGACAGGATGTGTTTTTATGTAAAAATAATGAAAAACCCAGAGAATCACCACTCTTACCACTGTGTGGCATTTCATCACTGATATTAAACTAGAAAACAAACTCTGAAGAAAAACATGTTGGGATTACATAACAACAATAATGTACAGTAATAGCAACAATCTTTTGACATTAGTACAGTTCAATGAATGTTTAAAAGTGGTAAATAAACAAATAATTTAATTATATCTGTGAAGTTACATAAGCAGTCTGGACTACAAATCCTGTATGAGTCATAACATAGTCAGCATACATGGCTTTGCTCTCAGTGTTATTTGGGAGTTTACTAAGAGAAATTAATCATTAGCCATGGTAAACATGCTACTGAAGATAGTAGTAGTAGTAGGTGTTTGCCAACGTGTAATCCTTTTACTGCTCTCTAGGCTTTTCCCAATAATCATCATCCACAAGAGGCCCCTCTCTCTGAAAAGCTACAGAATTTTTCAGTAACAATGGCAGCCTGTGTATTAGTTTGATTGATGCCTCCTCTAGTTTTCTATATGAATTGACTAATATATATTCAAATGATTGGCTCTAATAGCTGGGAAAATAAAGAAGTTTTCATCATCCCGTGCTGTGCTAAGACCATTGGTGTAATGTCACTTTTCTTGACAAGGTTATGAATGAGGGGAAGAGTGACAGCATATAAAAAGCTGTTTAATTGCTGATTGATCACTGAGTGCACTATTAGGCATTTATCAAGGGAGAGCATAATGAGTCACCCAGTGGCTTCACAGTGGACGTAAATGTGTGGAGGTGTTTCATCACCTGCTCCTTTTGCCCTTGGTTTATATTTAGGGTAAGAACTGGTGGTGCTGTACTAAACTTCAATCACTAACAGTAGGTTCTGTTGAGATGTAACATATGCTAATTTGAGATTTTTCTTTGTTGTTGTCTTTGTTTTTTCAGGACCAGTGAGCAGCGCCATGGTCAATCGCTTTGGAAGCCGGCCAATAGTTATACTAGGTGGACTGATGTGTGGAGTCTCTATGGTGTCTGCTTCTTTTGGGAACAACATCGTATATCTCTACTTTTGGATTGGTGTCATTGGAGGTAAATTAAACTTGGAGGAAATATGAGGGGAAAAAAAGGATAAAATCTAGCCGATGGTGAAAAAACATAATTCATGTAGGGTGCTGGCTACACATACTTGTTATTGTCATCTTGATTAAAGTTGTGGATTTTGGCACCAATTTTAGACTTAAGACTCTTTAAGAGTGCAATTTTCCCCTCTTAGAATCTTTACAGAAGATCTGTTTCCTGCATGTGTTTTTGGCCAATCATGACACAGCATATTAGCATCAAGCTCAGTGACAGACATCAAGAGGGCTCCAGAAATATGTAGCTAAATATCTTAATTGTTCCTTTTGGCTCGCTGCAGTAAAGATGATAGGGACTTATCTCACTGTTAAAAGCTTAAAGCTCCATTCATTTTGGAAGAATATTTTTTAAAGAATCTGTTTATTAGACAAAAATGTTTTATTTTTGTTTATTTCAATGTCTGGCCTCCACAGCATTGGTCAGGAAAAAGCTGACCCTTGTGACAAATGAGTTGATTACCCCCTCAATAGGGTGTATTTTATCACATGCCCTGAACATCACATAAACACAGAAAAGTGCCTCCTTTGGGTTAAGCTACATGGAAGACCACACAGTCAGCTAAATGTAACGTAGATGGACATAGATGTCTAATTTGTTCAAAGGTAAGGCAACATCGTTGAGCAAAGTTTGGGGTAAAGTGACAAGTATACCTCACCTCATACATGATGTCTGTAACATCATATATAGTGTCACCTTGCAGCAAGCTTTGCTGTAAGTAAGCTAACCAGCACTTGACCTATGGCCAACTTCAGCTTGGTAACCTTAGCCCATCATCTTTTCAGCTAGTCTTGTTGTTCTTTGACCATTAGACATCAGTGTTAACTGGTGACAAAGGTTGTAGTTGAAGCCTACCAAACTGCATATATGTATTTTTTTTATTATTTAACCTTTATTTAGCCAGGTTAGTCCCACTGAGATCAGAGATCTCTTTTTCAATGGAGACCTGACCAAGAATGGCAGCAACACAGTTTCAACAACCAGTGCACTCAAACTCATACACAGAGGGGGAAAAGGTACCAGACTATAGTACTCAAGTAAAAGTACAGTTACTCTTCTTAAAATTTACTTTAGTAGAAGTAAAAGTACTGATCTATAAATCTACTCAAGTAAAAGTGAAAAATAAGTCATTTAAGATGTACTCAAAGTACTGAGTAGCTAATTTTGTTACCCAAAGGGCTTTCACAGTGAAATATGACCATCCTTAAAGAGGGGGTATTATACTTTTCTGATTTTTAAAACATAAATGTAAAGTCACAATGTTGGGTGTCCATACTCCAGGTATGCAAATTTTCAAACCGCAAGATAAACGTATGTGGCAGTAATCTTGGAATTAGACTGTAAACTGATGAAAACGAGATCTTCCCGAGGGGTTAAAGAGACAGCAGTGAAAATGAAGCATTTCAGACGGAGGTTAAAATAAAGGTTTTTCAGGACACCAGTGTGAGAAACATGAGGAGTTTTCTGAGCAGTAAATCATGTAAAGCTACTACGTGGGTATCAGAGAGATGGTGTAAAGCCTTGAAAAAAAGCACAATACCCCCTCTTTAATGTGCAGTAACAAGAAAATATGGACCTCCAACCAGGTTGATTAATATAAGGTATGACTTACCCTAAAGTACAATTAAACAGATGTTTTGGGAAGAAATATAGATTGATTCTCTTGTTACGTGCTTGTACATCATGTGTTGTGAAAGCCAATCGACTGGTTGTTTTCATGTTTTTGGCAGAAAGCTTGGACTTCCTTGTTGTGGCTTTTAGTGTTTATTTTTTTACTCAGTACTCAATGCGTTTTTAAAAATGTAATAAAGTACGGTACTTAACTTAAAATGTCCTTAAGTAAAAGTAAAAGTAGTGATTTAAGAAACTACTCAATTACAGTAATTTGAGTGAATGAATGAGTGAATTAGTTACTTTCCACCCCTCTTCATACAGTACACAATAGATGTTAACAATAAAAAACAGTTAATACAGTGATATTTGGAAAGTTTGGATTCAAAAGTTTTTACTAAAAATGTAAACATATTCAGTCACCAGCAATGTTCCCTCTAATTTTCAAAACTCCTGGGCAGACATTCGACTACAATGAGGAACTACTTCATCAACTGTGGGCGACATCTGACATGTATGCTATGTCTACATGGCAGCACCTCTCCAAACTCAAATATCACTGACAAGTGATATCAAGTGACTATAGATATAATGATTAACAATCACTGTTCAAGTCATGAATTTCACCATTCATTCACAAGCCACTCTCAGTTTTAGCTAGCCACAATTTTTATGTCTTGAAATCCTGTTTTTTTAAATCAAGGTTTGTATTTTAAGGATTTACAATCCTTTGAAATGTAAAAGTAAACTGTAAATCTAACTTATAAGCATTTATCCTCAGGTGAAAGCAGACATTAACGACATTTGTAGTTTCATATAAGAAGGCAGAAATCTAGAACATCTTAGATGAGAAAAAACTCTTGCTCTGTTCCCTTGCTTTATCAACCTTATCAGAGTAAGGTCTCCTGAAGGACTTCTACCTGCACAGATGTAACAGCACATTATATGAAATATGTCACACTGAAACATCAGGGTTTAAAACATTTTGTAATAGGTCCATTATAGGAGATCAACTCTTCCCTGGTCTCATTGTAGATCATTTTGGCCAGCTTTATTCTTTAAAGCAACCTTGTTTAGATAAAAATAGACATCCATTTAATGTTACAAAAATTATAGATAAATATTTATTAAAATGATAGATGGTTTGAATGTGTAACATTAAGTTAACCTGTGGGAAAGATGTAATGAGCTGTTTTAACTCTCATTACTGTACTAAAATGATTAAAAACAGAAACTTACAGCTTTACTCTCTTCAGCTGAAGTCTTTAACTCATGTAGAAGTTTTCTATGCCTGGCTCCTGTCTGCCTCTGTTTCTTACTGCCCTGCTGATCAGTTATGAGGGTGTAAGAGATTTTATAATTTTTTAGTTTGTTTATTATATACAGTATAATATACAGTAAATATATAATATTTCCTGCAATGTGTCACCTATCAAATGTTTTGATAATGAGCTCAATACTGATGTTTAATCAGTCTTCGTCGTTTTGATAAAATATAGAAGTAGAATGTTAATAAAATGATCATTTGCACTCTGCAGCTCGCTGAGGAGAGAGAGGGAGGAAAAAGAGAGAGGGGTTATTCATATAGACGCACGTATGCACCATAGTGAGAGAGGAGCTTTAAAGCAGGAGAAAAGTTCAGCTCTGTGTTGAATCCTTTTCTCCTCTGCACCACCAGCACGTTAGCTTGTGTTTGTCTGTCTGTGAGTGGCGTAAATGTTTGCGTCGCCGTGTGAATGGCATGAAGCCAAAAGTGTCTGCGCAAATACGCACGACGGACGCACTGATAGACACGGCCATATGGCAGTTATTTCGGGAAAAAAATCCTCCCATTATGTGTAGATCAGTCATTGAAACAACCATCCAGTTCCCACACACTGGCAATTAGAGCCATGCACAGTTAGAGGGAGGTGGAGTTTGTGACGCTGATAAATTTAACTCACACATGTGCCTCACTGAGGAACCCTCCATGGCTGGAATCCACCTGTATTCGGCGGCTGTCAATATCAGGCCCTGTCATCGGTGTGCCGGCTGTTGCATCCTCTGGTAGCCACACTTTACATCTCTCAGGTATGAGGCCCCCATGGAGGTGGAAGCCCTAGGCTACAGTACCAGCTAGCCTGTGTATTAATGCGCCTTTGATCACAGCGCACATTAGAAAAAAATCAGTGAAAACTCATCGGGGATATTTGAGTGTGCAACTTTTTTTTCGTCTGTGCAGAGAGGTGGAGAGCAGTGCGCAATTGCGCAAAAAAAAACCCTAGGGGGAACAGTGGTCACCGGGTTTGGAGTTTAAATCAGTCTGCAGGTTGTTCCAAGCAAAAGGTGCAGAATCTCAGCGCTCCATGATTTACCTTGCCCATCAGATAAAGACTCTGAGCAGAGGCATAAACATACAAAACCTCACCATAATCAAGGACAGGTAAAAAACTGGTCTCAACTAGTCTCTTTTTGACATAAAAGCAGCAGCAGTTCTAGTTTCTGTAGTAAAAACCAAGTAAACCCTTCTGCTTTTAGCATCATTCTGAATGTGCTCTTCAAAAGACAAGTTTTCATGAGTAAAAATCGTAATATTTAAAAGAAGGTAGCAACTCAATTTCTTGATCATATTTTGTAACAGTTTTCTCAGGGAACCTGAGTTTATTTTTATCTGCTTGAAGAACAGTTTGCAGCTGACAAAGCTGATCTTGAAAATTAGGACATTGCTTTCTTTTGTCAGCAGGGGAAATAAGGTCCTAAATGTTAGTACTGTACCTAAGCCTCAGGCCATGATCAAGCAGGTTTTTTGCATGTGACTACATACTCCATGACAAATGTGTTTTGCAGTCCTGGCTAATAAGATCAACAAATTAGCTGATACAATGGTATGGATCCCAGACTCCATTTACCTTCATAACATTCTTACCAGACTGGTGACTGTTAAAGTCTGCATCTTTCACATCCTTTTAGAATCTCAGGGTTTGACAGATCTGCTTCTGACAGAGCTTCCATGCTATTTTTCCGGACCCTTGATATCCACCCCGGCTCCAGAGTGCAGTAAAAGCACCAAGGGGACCGGCACCAGGACAGTAATTAACAGAACAATCCCTGATCCCAGAGAGCAAGGTCTTTGGTGGCCCTCCGTACTCTCCTGTAGGCTCCCATCATGGTTGTCACATGGGGGCTCCCTGCCACCCTGCGAGGCTCGTTACCATGGCAAGGACTGCTGGGAAGGATTAATAGGCTCAGCAAGTGGCTGGGCTATGTGTGGTGCCTGGGGGCATGCGTGTGCCCTGCTCTGCTCCCCTGTGCCCTGGCACATCAACACATGGGCATTAGCCAGTTTCACCTTGCAGACGTGTAGACATATGCTTACACACATGCATGCATAAATACACACACACAGGCTAAAAGATAAGTTAAAAGCATCTAAGAATCAGCAGGTGGTTTTTATTACACACTTTTCTACACCCTAGATGAAACTTATGGCTCTTTTGTTGCTCCATTGCACATCTTAGGCACCTTTGAGGAGTTTTTAACTGGTTATGATACTAACTGAAATGAATATTGATGCCTTTATATGACCTACAATTTGATCTACTGTAGACACACCAATTTTGGCCTATTACTGTTATTTCAAAGATTAACTTTACTCAGATAGGACAGTGGATAGTCAAAAAGAGGAAAGAGGGGTGATATGCAGGAAAGCTGCCACAGGTGGCATGCAGACATTACCATAAGGTTAACATACTTAACATACTTTTATTTTAAATTCAGAGAATTTTAATACACTGTATTTCTTATGTTAAATGAATAAATATAAGAATATCTTAAGAATAGGTGAATAAAGTTTTAATGTAATTCAAGAAAACTGCTAAAGAAATTCCCCTTTCCTCTGTTAATACTTCTATATCATCCTCTGTATGGACTCACATTCTCTAAAGAGCCTCTCCCCTGAGTTTACAGCTGAACCAGAGAAGATTAAACTCACATTAGAAAGCCAGAATGTAGCCCCCTAACCAATCTACCTGTAGTGCTTCTACTTGATGGAAAGTAAGGTGCTATTAAAATTGAATTTTTGGATAAAAAGGCAAGTGAGTGAATGTATTACCCAGGCCCTCTAATTTATTTCTACTCAGATTGAGAAATTATTTCTGAAATAATTCCAGCGCTCTGTAATGAGGTTTAAGCTGGCTAAAGTGAAATGAGATGGGACCTTAACGAGCACCAGGCGGAATAAGTTCTGATTTAATTTAAAAAGCACACTTTGAGTTTAGGGAGAGGATACTGATTCTGAAATCTGACTTATTTTTATCCGTCTTCACACAGGTTGTGGGCTCTCCTTGAACCTAAATGCATCTCTCATCATCATCAGCAAGTACTTCCTGAAGAGGCGACCTCTAGCTAATGGACTAGCCATGGCTGGGAGTCCGGTGTTCCTGTGTGTCCTGGCCCCTTTTAACCAATTTTTACTGATAAATTTTGGATGGAGAGGAAGTCTTCTCGTTCTTGGAGGCCTGATGCTTCATTGTTGTGTAGCTGGGGCCCTGATGAGGCCTGTGACTCGGCCTATAAAGCCCTCTGCTCATGCACTAGAGAACGCCGTGGAGGAACAGCCACTGAACAGAAACACCAGACTTAGGAGAGACTGTATGAAGAAGGTGAAGAAATTCTTGGATTTTTCCTTCTTTAAAGACAGAGGCTTTGTCATTTACCTCATAGGGAACATCATGTTTATCTTTGGTGCCTATGCACCCATTGTGTTCCTATCAGCGTATGCTACAAGTCAAGGCGTAGAGGAGTACTCTGGAGCTTATCTACTCTCTATAATGGGCTTTGTGGACATGTTTGTTAGGCCTGGCACAGGCCTGATTGCAAACAGTAAGTTGATCCGGCCCAGAATCCAGTACTTCTTCAGCTTTGCCATGGTTTTCAATGGGGCCTGCCACTTGCTGTGCCCACTGATCGAGAGCTACGCCTTCCTGGTGGTCTATGCTGTGTTTTTTGGCATTGGTTTTGGAATGGTTTTCGCCCTGATATTTGAATGCCTGATGGACCTGATGGGGAGTCAACGCTTTCCCCGTGCTGTGGGACTGGTTACCATCATCGAGTGCTTCCCCATGCTACTGGGACCCCCTGCTGCAGGTAACTGAGCACACTCGTTACAAAGTTTACATCTTCAGACATGAGAGATCAGTAGGAATTAGCAAGACAAAATTTACAGGCATCTCTGAATTAATCAGCTAGGCAAAGACACAATCATTTACTTAAAGCTTACACTGATTGATGCCCTTTTTAAACTGAAGAGACAAAACAAAGTGAATGTTGTCCAAATATACAAAACACACTTGGAAAAACTAGATTGTTGCAGAAATAAATAGCCAGTTTGGAACAAGCACTTGTGCAAGCAATTGAGCAAACTAAATAACAGCAAGTGATGCCTTCTGTCTCTCATTGCATGTGTTTATCTCAGTCGTACTCTTGTGCTGTGTGTTCTTTTGCAGCAGAGCTCAGTTGCCTGCAAGGATGTCATTACTGTACAACAGAGTAGGATTACCACCACTGAATAGAGGTTTTTCAGGGAGTGCATGAGCAGTCCACAAAAAAAGAAGTAATTGGTCATGGGTATTTACTGCTGGAAAGAAAATGGCCCTACTAACTGCTAAGTCTTGAATGACGTGTTTATTCTAGGATTTGGCCTCAATGCAAATGATAAACACTCAGAACATAAAGCTTAGAGGCTGGGATGTGCATGTTTTACATTTATTACATTTCTGTACTATCCTATAAAAAGATCTGACAGGATCAAAATTTTCTTTTGCTGCTTTATTTGCACCAGTAGGACTGAGAGGAAAAGTAGGTGGGATCTGAAGGGGTTCTTCCTGTCTGTTGCTCAATGTATTGGCTGCTATTAAAGAATGATAAAAACTGAGATACTGAGATATAAACTACAAGTACTCTGAGTAAAAGAAGTACTGCATCTCTGCTCCCCAAATCCACCATTCTTTTTAGAGAGAGGCTCAAAATAAACAATTTTCCTATACGTACACTGTACATGAGTATAGGGACCTTTTACTTCATTCCCTCTCAAATAAACCCCTATGGACTTTGCTCCATGAAGGCCTCTTTCTGCTCAGACTGGTGAAGTGTGTTTCTCCTATTCAGTTTTCTCTTGACACCAGCTTTGATGATCATTTGTACATGTGTGAAGCCTAAAGCTGTTTAAATAGGTAAATGAGCTTTGGTTTACTGGTATGTCAACATAACAAATCCTGAGAAAAAGGACAACAGCACATCATAGAGTTCCCCATTTGTTCTTATGAGGTTGGAATCTGCTGTTATTAATGTTTGACCTTTAATTTATTTTATTTCACTAACCTGACAAATCAGATATCCATACATCCATATATTGTATGGATATATTTTACATTCATCCTGGAAAGCTCCTATAGAAAGTGCTTGGGAAGGGCAGGAATTTTCAAAAATTCTCTGAAGGTAATTGGAGGAAGGTTCTGTCTGTCACATTCATGACAAGCCAACCATAGCGGCAAGACAAAATGACGTTCTGAGTAGGTGCTACTCTTGAGCTGACGGGCTACTGCTGCTGTAGATTGTAAATGGTGGAGCTCCTCTGAGAATAAAATTGATTCCAAGGCCACTAGGGAGACAGGCATAAACATCTTCTCTGCCAAGATAAGCTTTTGTTGAGGCTCTATGCTCTTGTTTTAAAAAGAATTGTAGTCCAGTTCCAATTAAATTGCTGCTTTCCTACCACATCCGAGCTAATAGCTACCGCGGCAGCAGCCATTGGCCACACCAGCAAATCCACCAGTAAAGATTGCAAACCCATACTGAAGCAGATCAGGAGAAGAGTGAAAAAATCTTTTTTGTGATGGAAAGCTTTCAGTGTTGCTCTCTGCCTTTGTTTAAACATAGAAATGTTGTCCAGTTCTGACAAAACTGCTGCTATGGCTATGTCTGAGCTAATCACCCCACTGGCAACTGTAGTACACAACCACTCACACAACAACTAACCTTTACCCCCGTAACGGTCACAAACTCATGCCGAAGCCGGTCGTGAGAAGAGTGAAAACACCTTTAATTTTATGAAAAGCCTTTAGTATTGTTTTTATTCTTTATTTTATACAGAAACGTGGTCCAGTTCTAGTAAAATTCACGCTATGCTGACGCTACCGTATGGAGGAAGCCATTACAACTGGCTTTGATCACAATGAAACCCTGCCCATGGCGCAACTCTGTATGTACGGCTCTGAAGGTATCGTTATTCACTCAATCAGTTTGTCACGTACGGACCTATGTGTAGGGCTGACATCAGCGGTCAGCCAAAAAGGTGGAACTTGATCCAATTTTTGACAGAAGTGTATTTGCTAACAACTCACTCAGAGAGGATCGAGGACTTAAGTGAAGCAAATGCAATTTAAGGGCAGTATGCAGCTATGTAGAGGTACAGAACTGTGGCTGTAAATGTGTGTTTTGGAGCTCTGCTTAGACTCTGCTACAAGATCCCATCTTGTGTTTACATGAGCTATTGTTGAATGAGCCATTATTTTGCACAAGTAATGCACACTTGAATAAGTGTTCTCAACCCCAACATATCGGTGTTTAGCTGTTAACATGCTGTTTACTAAGAACTGTGTGACTGCATCACAGCACACTGACATAAATCCTAAATGGGATGCCTTTAAAAACGCTCCAAAATACAGGCACTTTATTTCGTCATTGAGTTGTATTAATTTATTCTAAAGATATATTGAGCTATTCATTTCTGTGTTGCTTTTTACTTAGCAGCTTTTTAAAATGTTTTTTCTTTTTTTTTTTTTCCCCTGTGTAATACACTACAGGCTGTACCAACTAACCCAGGTAGCTCTAACACTAGACGGATCAAACTATAGCAACACTACTGTGTTGCTTACAGTTTGATCAAGTAATCAACAAGGGAAACCTAGGATTAGGCCTATAAATTCAGCACAATTAGAAGCAACAGTGAACAACTTTCAGCAACTTTCCCACCTTTGTGGCCTAGTTTTAAGTTGATTTAGTCAGTTATGACCTTTGAAAACTCCTAGACTTCTCTGCTTTGCAAAGCACATCAATTCTCTTTGATTGGGGGTGCATGAGCAACCATAATGTGCCAAAGCCCATCTCTTCCATTTGTGCCAGAGCCAAAGAAGTGTACTGTGGTTGAACTGGACTTAGGGGGTCAGACAGGCTTGGACAATGTACTGATTGCTGTGTGTGAGTACACCCTAATGGACTTCACATCAAAGTGATGAATAGCTCTCTTAGTGGTTTGAATCAGTGGTTCTCAACTGGTCTTGCCTCAGGATGCACTCCCACTTTTTCATTGACCTCCACGAACTCTAAAAATTTTAATACCTCCAATTCTTGAAATAGAAAAACTCTTTTTCATGCAACATGGAACAAAACCTATAACCTCGACATCACAAAGTACTGCTGTATAATTTTAATCAAACCAATGAGCAGACTTGTGTCAGGTGAAATAAATATTGCTAGACAGCATTTTCAGGTACACATCCATAACCGACTGAAAAGAGCTCTGTGACCCATTTTTGACCCACCATTTGAGAATTGCTGGTCTGAATATCTCTGGATCTAATAATGAAAGCGAGTGAGGCTTCCCTCAAGTGTGACATGTGTAAAATACTCAATAGCAGATGACTGTCAGTGTTTCAGCACTTCTCTTTTTCAAGCTTTGCCTATTTAGAAATTTGGTAGGAAATTGCAGCTTTCTGGTTCATATATAGAGAAGTCAAGTGTCTTGAAATTTTGAGGTTGTACAGAACTGTAGCTTTACAACTCTCATCATTTCATATTAGCCCCTTGACAAACTTCCCCTTTGCCTCCAACCTGAGTTTTAATGAGGTGAAAATGTATTACCCCCCCAGTTTTGCTGGTGCGAGCCTGGTCTGAGGGGCTCATTTAATGGGATAAATAAGTGCCTCCCTGCACGTCTAAATCTCTCCTCCAGAGGGCACAACTGTTATACCCCCCTAACTCTTCTGCTTGTTACTGCTCCCCAAAACCTCCGGGTCAATCCAATTAGGAGGAAGTGAGGTAAGTTAGTGTAATTAGCCTTTTGCTTTGGGTGTTTAATGACGCTCAGTGCAAATCCTCGTCATTGAAGTTCTGTACCTGGGCCCTAATTAAGCTGTGAATACATTAAAAATGAGGTGACCATGCCAGATGGACCTAATTACTGCCTGGCCAATCAAGGACTGTCTTAATGAGGGTGATGGTCATTGGCACACTCGCACAAGATGAGAGCTATCAATCAGAGGATACAGCCTGCATTAAGATGGCTACAACTGATCAAAATCCAAAGTTACCACACATAATATAGTCCAGTACTGTAATGTACACATGAATAGTAGTATTTTCATTGTTTAATTTCACAATGCCCATCAGCAAACCTGACCCTTAATATAAAATATATAGTCTTTCTCTTTTTGAGGGTTACATGCAGTGCATAGACTGTACATTAAGATGGACTGAGCTACAGCCGTCTAGAAGTGAAGCCAGAATATTAAAACCACCTTTTAATTGATAATAGTTGGAACATAAGTCAAAACAAAATACATCAGAATTTATCCCAAACCCATAGTCTGTTGTGATGTTTAGGTTGTTCATTAATTCTTGCTTATGTACCAATGTTTATCTCTGTGAAGTTTTGTTGTAATTAGTTATCTGATAGAAAAAAAAATCCTGCAGTAAATGCAGTACTCCTGATCAGATACTCTGTTGTGGCTCCTGGCACCATTCTTACCTGGATTATGAAAGCAGAGGAGGAGAGGCCAGAGAAAACTAACAATATAGTGAAAAAAACTTTACATAACTTAGTTTCTCAGGGTTACCGCTGTAGTCTTAAGTCTTAATTTTACCTTAAATTTTTGAAGTCACATTGCCTAAGGCGTGTCTTTATCCAGTCTTCCTTTCCTAGCCAAATATTTCAATTTTAACTGTTCATTTTTATGTGTTTGACCACATTACAGTTACCAGCATTTACAGCAGTGCTGCCTGTATGTTGACTATGTTTCAGCTGGGTCAGAAGTTTTTAAACTAAAAATAGGCAAAAGTGTGAGCTGCTACTGAAAAACTTAATTTCTTGATGTGGGCATTCACAATAAAAGCACTGAAGGAAAAGAAAACTTTCAGACTTTTATTGTGAATGATTTGTCTGAAGTATTATGTTTATTATTGATTTAACTTAGCTCTGGCAGCAGCCACTGTGTTTATAGATGACCTTGCTGTCGCTCTTTAAAGCTGCTTCTCTTACCTCGCTAAATGCCACAGCCCGCTTCCTTGAATCATCATAGACTTAAAATTAGTGAGTCATGAGTTTAAACTCAGTTTTAAACTGTTGTTTAAGCTGTTGTTGCTGCAGCTCATTTGGTTGCCTAATTTTGCTGTGAATGTACACAGTAATTTTTTAAAGAAGAGAGAACACACCTTTTACCTCATTACTGCTTCCCATTTATCCTACGGACACAAACCATTGACATTTCGGGTGTTATCGGACTGCTCTGTAGTGTTGGAGTGAATTATGAAAATGAATAGACTAAGACTTGGGCCTTTCAGACCGGCAGGGCTCCATGCAGGTTCCTGAACCTAATCTTGAACTGTCTGGCACGTCCAAACCGAAAGAATATTGATCGGAACCTGAAAAGTTGGTTCTCAGCTGGAACCAAAAAATAGTTGGTTGTTCCTCGGGAACCATGATATCATCAGTGGGTGTGTCATATTTAAGGTTGTGAAGATGAGTAGTAAATTGAGAAAAAGTGGTCTACTGAGGCGACTAAATGTTTGGTTGTTCTGGACATCTCCATAATTCAAGGTGAGCCTAGAGAGTTGTACAACGAAGAGCACCTTGAAGGCTTAACTTGCAGAAGAGATGGTAAAAGCTGGGTTCACCTGAAAACCAGACCAAATAATTAATAAACTCAAGTACTGAAGAAGGAATACCAGAAAAGCAAGAAAAACTAGGGCAAAAGTGTAGCTCGACGTGGTGGTACATGTCTATCACGTCCTCCCACTTTGGTTCTGCTTAAACTGGTGTGAAAGTGGGCTGTTTTGCCACAAAGCACCAAGGTTCTGAGACTCCAGAACAGAGCCAGAACCAGAACTGTGTCTTTCTGAAAGCGTTAACTGAGATGCTATCTCTCATAAAGCTCACTGCTACGCTTGCCGCATTGTTTATAAACTGGCATGTTACCAAATGGGGCATTCACAGCCTAGCAGAAATCGCAGAATTTGGATCAGCGAAGCTGACGCCATCAGTCCCTAGTCAGATATGAAAACAAAATAAATACTGGACCTGATGCAGATATTGGATTGGATCTTGCCCATCTCTATTTTTTCTGGGAATGTGTTGGCTCCAGTACATCAGGGTTTCCAAAAATTTTCAGCCTGTGACCCCAAAGATAACGGCGTCAGAGATCAAGGACCCACACCTGCTCTTTAGGGGGATAAAATGCACGATGTTGCACAAAGCATCATGTTTAAAACTTTCATTTAAGGTAGTTTTTGTAACTTTTACTTACATTTAAGCACAAATATCACTTGGTAACTACCTTTTAATTTTAAATTAAACTCTTTTTAACAATACCTTTTTTTACAATAATATGAAAAGTATGATTATAAATCATATTTTATTCATAAAACATTGAATTAGACAGTCATCCATGTGGGGGTGACAGTGATAGTGACACTGGAGCAGGTTTGAGTTACAGTGAAGACTGAAAACCTATCGGCTAAATCTGATCTAAACTACATTTGTCACTTATCTGCAGAAATGGGCTCGGTATTTATTGCTCTGAGAATGAGCCTTTCTTTTGATTCGTTTTGGTAGCAGCTGTCCAAATTGCCCTCCCTGTGATGTTGAGAAAGCCAGGATGGTTGAAATAGCCCTCTGTCGTTTCAGACATGGCTCATCTCAGATTTGCCCATGCTTCCTTTTTACCACACACACATACCAGCCAAGTTTGAGTTTGGTCCTGTTCTTCAACGTCAAACTCGATTAGTCTAGGAATGAGGTCTATTCTCTGACACATTACGACAGATTTCCAAGTGTGTTTTGTTAACAGACACAGTGGAGCATAAAATGTGAAGAGCTCACACTCACTTGGTTTAAAATGTCATAATCTCTCCTCTCCCTTTCTGCAAACAGGGTTACTGGTCGACATATATGGTGACTACAAATACCTTTTCTACATGTGTGGCTCGGTCATCTCGACTGGCGGGCTTTTTCTCTTCATCATGAACATCTACAACTATCACATGCTGGACAAAGAGAAGCAGAAGCAGGAGAACGCCACTGAGTTGGAGACTAAGCAGTCCCCCGAGGCAGCAATGGGACAAACTGAGCCTGAGGCCAAAGAGAAGAATGGAGTCCTGAGAGATCCAGCACCTGAGAGCGCAGAAACACCAAATTAATGTGAATTGAGTTTAATTCTCTGTTCAAGTGCCATGAAATCCTGGCAGAAGAGGATGCAAGGACTTGACAGAGAAAAAAATGCCAGTCAAACAGTAAACAATGGCAAACACTGACAAGACAAAGGAAATGAACATAGTTTGTGGTCACCACTAACCAGTAGTGTCAACTTTGACTGTTTTATGCCTTTTCAGTTCAAGCTTCCCCTGGCACACTTTATTTGCACCATGTTTTATTCACTCTTAGTTTTTCTGTTTTATTTTGCTTTTATTAAAAAAAGTAACTGGACCGCCAAATTCAGAATTGCAAATTAGAGGGTTTTTTCCTGGAGCATGCAGTCATTTGCCTTATGAGTCTAAAGCCAAATGCTAACATCAGCATAGGCAGTAGTTCATCTGACCTCTATCTTCAGACACTGGGTCCGTTATTTTCTGATGCTTTTTTAATTCGGATCTGTTATCCAAAGAAATGTCACACACTTGAACCGTGTAAACTGCATCCGTTGCTTTTTATTTCTGTTCACTGCGAAAATTCATAGAATGTGGTCAATTGTTTCGTACTGAGGGCCTGTGGCTCTGTTACTGTTAAAATCACCCTGTATCCATCCTTCTTACAAGAGAGCATACATCATAGTTCTCTGCCACGATGGAGAGCAACTTTTTACTTTAGTCTCTGTTAGGTGGCTGTGAGAACAAACTTATGCCTTTGACTTGGACTAATGCAAAAATTTGCATCAAATTGAACCCTTTCTGAAAAAAAAAAAAAAAAGACGGTGGACACAAGTTTCAAGGTCAGTGTGCAAACATGATTGAAATAATGTGATATTGATTTTCTTTTTTTTAAGTATGAAAAATTTGGACAATAAAAAACAGACTCAGTGCGCAAATGTAGTGTTTAAGCAGGCTAACATTGGCTAATTATCAGTTATGTAAAGTACAGCTTTGGCCTTTAGGAATGTAGTTAGTGTCACAAGTAGTTTGCTCAAGTATTAGCATTTAGACCTGATTATGTGTTAAGGGAGGAGATAGAAGCTTTCCACAGTTTTGGAAACCCCAAATTCATGCAAGAATCATCATGATTTACAGATTGTTCTCAGTCCTGGTATAGATAATCAAAACTGTCTCATCTGCCTTTTTCCTGAAATAGCGTCAGCATCTGGGTCAGGGACTTCTTATGCATTTTGATATGAGTTGACTTGACAGGGAGAAACACTGAATTAGCATCAGTGATCCCTTTCCAATGATGGTGCTTGAGGAGAAATTAGGGACTCACCAAAGTTAATACATTAATTTTGCGGAGAACATGAGGTGAACACTTATTCTCATTTCTGCTTAAATTCAGAGGGGATTGTAACTCTGAAAACTGAACTGGGACTGCTTTGTCTTACATCTGAGTGGGTGCCATCCATGAACAAGAGAAACCTCGAGTGACCTTGAATGACTTAACAATGGTGATCAGTGATGATTTAGATAGCATGACACAATACATAATCAACTGCCTTCCTTAAATAAACCTCTCAGGGTCATCTCAGAGAGTAGCTTTTTAATGATATAAAAAAATCTAGATTTTTCTACCAACAGTGTAGTACATAAATTATTTGTAGAACCTCTGTTAAAAGTATGTTTGTCAGTAGCTAGTACAAATCATCAGTATTCATTCACTGTGGACTTTGTTGTCCTTTGAGGTTTTTCATAGTGGTTTCACATTCTGGAGATGTTAATTGAGAGAGTGATGAAAATCACCAGTACCTCAGTTTAGATCATACCTGAGAGTGTACTTTTAATTTTATGCTCATGTGAATGATTTAGCTTAACAGATACTGTACATTAGTCTGTTTAACCGTTTGTTAGTGTTTAACTGACAGCAGGGTTGGGTAACTTTACTTTAGACTAGATTTCTGCCATAAGTTTACTGTGCGTTACTTTTGTGTTACAAAAAATCTGCTTTTGTGACTTGTTACTGGTGTTGGTTAGACAGCACCCTACTGTATGTGAACCTTTGAATGTATTTACTGTCAAATCTAGTTTACAGCACAAAATCAGTAGCTCTGAAGCCTAATGGCAAAATCAGCAGATGTGATAACAGCTCATGAACATGCTCTGACAATGAACTTTGCAGAGGAGTACAGTATTAGACACAGCTGTTTCATTGAAACAGTACAACACAAGCTCTTGAGCTTCCACTTCATTGTTTTGTCCCTTTTTTCCCCAAAATTTCAACACAGTGGGGATGTTTTCTAGCGTAAATGCTGTTCTCTGTTATCTTGCTAGTTGAATTAACAGCTGCATATCTGTACTGGCACATCAGTAGGGTTACCATTCACCGCTACGTGCCTGGACATCAGAGAGAAAGGGGGAAAAAACTTTGCGGATTTTTTTTTCTGGAACAGATGCTTTTTATGAAAAAAGTAACTATGTAACAAATTACTTGAATTGCTGAACTAACACATTACAACAGAACGTAATCTGTGTATCTTTATAGATTAATTTGTAATCTCCCAACATTCACTGATAGTAAACTAATCTTCTGTTCTTGCGCATTGCATTTCTTTGTTTACGTTAATATGAAATTAGGTTACAAACATAAAATACTGTAAAGCTGCTGTCAGAGAGTTGTTGGTATTCCAGGTTTAACCTGCTGCTTTACCTCCTTAAGTTAAAGATTATTGTTAACAATAAACTCTGTAATTCACAAACTGTACCTTCCGCTGTTACTGAGGGTGGAGAGCTATCAGATAATACTGTTTTTAAATTTGACTATTTTATCTGAAGTCTAATTTAACATTCTTTACTGTTTTTTTTTTTTTTTGAGAGAATGTAATAATTTCATGTTCACATTTCAATATGTCATTTGTTATTCAAGTGAAGTTGAATTTATGAAACACTGTGCTAACTAATGTGATGCTGTTTGTATTAGTGCATGTTAGTGAAAATGTGTTTGTATTAAAATTTTCATGGGGATGGCAGCTTTAGTAATTCCAGGACTTTATCATTTTTTATGAAAGCTCCAGAAAACCATGACTGTTGTATTTCAACTGACCATTTTTTATCCAAAGTGTTACTAGGCTAGACAAAAAAATGTTGCTGGGCTCATTCCTTTTTGAAAGAATTGAAAATACCCAGGATTTGACTTTTTATTAACTTTTTATTATATGTAATTGATTTGATTATTTTCTAAACTTAGCCTCATTGAGAGAATAAAAAAAGATACAGTGGTGTGTATGAGGACAACTTAAAATCTCTAAAACAGAGTAAAAATGTTTGAAATATCACTGATGTGTGATGCTAGTGATAGGGAAAAACCTTGCCTTGTGTACTGTCAACAAAGGGCTTGTTGTGCAAAGAGAGAAATGTTTGAAAAACTTAGGATAGAGGTAAACTTGCCTTTAACTCCAGATACACAGATGCATCAGAGCTGCCATGCATCTCCTCCATCAGATTGACCTGTGCGCTGTGCACCACCTCTTAAATTAACACAGAGACATCTGAAAGTTTTAAAGACAAACTGATAAATCAAGTTCAAAATTCTCCATATCTGTGTCAGCAGTGGCAAGACCGATCCTTCAAACATTGTCTGTCATACCAGCTGAGATAAAGTGTTTCAAAAGTAAATGTTTATAACTGTAAATTATGAAAGTAAGATAGCTGAAACATAGGCTGAGCGAGGGAGTAGCTTCTGGGGCTTGAGTTGAGACTTTTCTTAAAAGCCCCAAATCTTTCAGGTTGGTTAAAAGTAAGTTTCTTATGAATGTTAATATAGATAAATGTAAAATGAAGAAGGCGATGACCAATCGGGCCTTACAGATCACAAATGGAAACATAACTCCATTTTAAAAAATCTGGTCTTTGTGTACCATATAAACTTGTGCACTCGCAGCAGTATAAACAGTACTTTGGACATTGTTCTAAAAATACAATTTTCAGCATTTTTGGGAATAAATCAATATCTGCAACACCATATGTTGCTTTTTATGTTCTTTGACAATGCATAGTTCAAATCAGTGTGTGTCTGTCTGTGCACCATGACGTTTTTATCTGTACACAAATCCAGGTGAACTCACCTGCCACTGGTGGAGGGAAACCAGAGATTAAATTGTTCTCCTTTCCTGGATAGTGACACGGCACGCGAGCGCAGCACCTCCTCCGCCAAGGAGCTTGATGCTCCGCTGACACCTGTTTGTACTGCCGCTGAGCGAGGCAGAACGTCAGTATTCAAAATGACTGAACAGACTGCAGGTCAAAGGATCAGGGGCTGTAGTTTTGCTTAAAGAACAGCTGACTCACTGACAAAGGCAAAAAGCCTGGATATACGGTGGCAAAGTCAGCTCACAGACGGAGCAGAGACTCAGGGTGTCAGTAAGTGGATGGGCTGACTAATCTCTACGTTTGGTGACAAAGAACTACCATTAAATTCACTGCACTTTGATATTTATATTTCATTAAAGAGCCTTTTTACTTTTTATGTACAGTACATAGTTTTTTTAAAATTATTTTTTAAGTTATATCATATGTTTTGTAAAGATTTATTTTAGGGCATGTTGTTTTTATTTGGAGAGGACAGGACAGTGGATGGTGTAGAGAATCATGAAGAGAAAGTCAAGAATACTAGAACTATGAATGACTAACAATAATAGGTTTGCTTACCACAAAATAATCTATTTCAAATGCTAAGTCTAGTGAAGAAATGCCATTTCATTTTTCTAATTTGATTTAAGGAGCTTTATTGTTAATAGTAGTTTATTGTTATGTAATTTTCCATTTCTATGTTAACAATGATTAGCTTCCTGTTAATTAAAGTGACAGGGACATTTGATCCATGTGGATTTGACTTAGAGGTTACTGTTTTTGTTATTTCGTTGTAGGTTAAGAAATGATTTTTGCCCCATACTGCCCAAATTAGTTCTGGGACTATGTCAGAGAGAACCGGCACTTATTTTTTTCCACTTAAAGCACTGGTTCAAATGATAAACTTACACACCGAATTTAAATTAAAAGATAAACACCAGACATTTTTGGGGGGCAGAAGTGAAAATTTTTGAAATTCACAACATGGTGTATTAAGATTTTAGAATGATAATGACACTTCTTGCACAATTACATTACGAAAAAAATTGATCATATCAAAGCATTTCTGGAGAAGAGACCCCCCAGATCAGTGGTTCTCAACTGGCTGAGCCTCGAGACCCACCATTAACTCCACAATGAGAAATTGTGATGCAAACCTCTGATATTTTTCAACTAATCAGATTTGTTAAAGAAGAAATTGTACAATTTGGACCTCAGACAGAACAAAACATGAGTAGCTAGAAGGCAGGTCAAAACAATCCTGTTTGAAAAGACCTCCATGGACTTTTTGGTGTAATTTTTATTTCCAGGAAAACATTCTGCACCCTCTGAAAAGGGCCCTGCAACCAACTTTTGGACCCCGACCCACCAGTTGAAGACGACAACAAATATCTCTTTTTAGTCATTTTCAAGCCATCTTAAAAGTATATATTCATTTTCTAAAAAAATGAATTGAAATGGGTTAAAATGCCAGATAAAAGGTGGTAAAATGGGAGTTCAAAAGTAGCAATAATAGGGTAAAAGGGCAATTACGGGCACAAAATGTGGTAAAAGAGGATTAAAGGTGGCAGAAATGTGGTGAAAGTGACAAAAACAGGAACATAAAGTGGTAAAAGAGGATTAAAAACTGCTAGAAATAGAGTAAAAGTGGCAAAAATGTATGGAAAATTTTGTGAAATGGTATTTAAAAGTTGGAAAAAGTGGTTGAAACTGGCAAAAATGGGCTACCTACAGCAGAAAAATAGACAGAAATGGCAAATGATAGGAAGACCCCCACCTTTTAACCATGTTGAAGTAATGACATTAACCCCTTAAAGCCTGAAAACACAAATAATGGCCGGAAAATTCTCATTTTTTTGGAACTGAAATGTTTATTTAACTTTCTACTGCAATTCAAAAAAATCCAAATTTCCATAAAATTTAACATATATTTTTAGTATCTCATTTCATTCATTTGGTGTTTTTGGTAACTGATAATCCACTTGAGAGCATTTTTACCATTTAGCAGATTGTATTCATAAGTTTTTTTGAGTTAATTATCGAGCATATTGATTAGATAGAGGTATCATAAAAGTATGTATCAAATATGATACAACAGGTGTTAAGGGGTTAAGGCCCCTATTTCACTGGGCAAAGGTTTGTCTGACCAGTGGTTCTCTCTGATACCTGCAGATGGTTAGTTTGGTTTAATTTCACACACGTGATGTACAATATACCGCTGATACTGAGGGTAACACTTGTGGGTAACTCTTTCATCAAGCAAGTGGTTTATTATGTTAATTGTTTATGTAATTATACATATTTTTTGTCATGTTTTTGATCCTTTTTGTTATTTTTGATCTGCAAAATGAACAAAAAAACAGTGAAAGTCTCTCTGTCTTTGCGTAGTTTTATGCTCACCACAGATATAAGAAAATCTTTTTTTGCATTTCAGATTCATGCAGTAAGGTAAATGATAAACCAACACCAAAGAATATGAAATTAAGGTCTACCGCACAACTTCTCAGTGTCGAAGGCTGTGTCCAATTTTTCACGACAATTAGAAGACTGGAGAACAAGTTTGGAAATGTCAGCAGCTTCAGGGCGTGAGCACCTAATGAAGCAAGGCCTGGATGTTCCAGCCCGGTGCCCTGAGCTGCATGAAGCCTCACACACATCAGCAAATCGGTGGGCCAATAAATTAGCAATGCACGTGAAAACACACATACACTATTTTTTTTCTGCCCCTTTGCTGAGGATTATACAAGGTCTTTGGACATGACAAGGTGGAAAGTTACCCCAGAGACGAGGCACTGTGGCCAGAGATCTGTTCATCATTATGATATTTCTTCTCACCTCTTGTTCCCCTCTGGCCTGGTGACCCCTCTCTCAGCACTGTGTCTGCTTCATGTCCTCTGTCCTCAGAGATAAAAAAAAAAAGAACCCTGGTCTCTATAGGGTCCTGCAGGTAGAAACATCAGCTGGAAACACAAAGAAAAAAGAATAAATATGCACTTTAGGTTGTATGATACTCTGATTTTAGTGTTTTAATTCCATAATTTGTGTTTTATAATTCCAGTTACCTCTCCATCTCAACCCATTAGGGGGGAGCACTCTGGGGCCAAGCCTCAATGAGGAACTACTTATGGTCATATAATCCTGTGTATTCAGACACATTGTCCAGATTAGACTTTAACTGGTGTCTTACGTTCACGCTGCTTAAAGAAAACACTAAAATTAATATTTTGAGGAAACAAACTAAACTAAATTATCATGTACTGCGCCTGTAAAAGTTTTCAACCCCTTCGATGTTCTATCCTTTTATTGATTTTATACATCAATCATGGTCAATATAGATTTTTTTTTTTTTTACAAACAAAGAACTTCTTTATTGTCAAAGTGAAAACAGATTTCTACAAATTAATGTCAGTTCCTTTGATAAAATATCTAATGTAAAATAAGTGAGGGTATAAATATTCACCCCCTTCAAGTCAGTATTTAGTAGATGCACGTTTGGCGGCTATCACAGTACTGAGTCTGTGTGGGTAGATCTCAATCAGGCTTACACATCTGGACACTGCAATTGTTCTCCATTTCTCTTTACAAAGCTTCTTAAGCTCTGTCAGGTTGCACAGGGATCAGGCGTGAACAGCCTTGTTCAAGTCCAGCCACAAATTCCCTGTTAGATTAAGGTCTGGGCTTTGACTCATCACTCCAGAACATTCACCTCGTCTTTAAACCATTTCTGTGTAGCTTTAGCTGTATGCTGTATTGTCTTGCTGGAAAAAAAATTCTCCCAAGCTGCAATTCTCTTGCAGACAAAATAAGATTGTCCTCCAGGAATTTCCTAAAATTTGTCAGATTCATTTTACCCTCTACCTTTACCAGCGCTCCAGGGCCAGCTGCCAAGAAGCATCCCCACAGCATGATGCTGCCACCCCTGTGCCTCACAGTGGGGGTGGTGTGTTTGTAGTGATGTGCAGTGTTTGGTGTCTGCCAAACAAAGCATTTAATCTGATGGCCAAAGAGCACCATTTTGGTCCCATCAGACCAAAGAACTTTCTTTCACTTGACCGTGGAGTCTCCCACATGCCTTTTGGTGAACTCTAGTTGACATTTAATGAGTTTGCTTCAACAGTGGTTTTCTCTTTGCCACTCGCCCATAAAGCTTTGAACTGTGAAGAACCCGGGCAACAGTTGTTGTATACAAAGTCTCTCCCATCTCAACTGCTGAGGCTTGTAACTCATTCAGAGTAGTCATAGGTGTCTTGGTGGCCTCTCACACTAATCTCCTGATCTAGGTAGATTTAAACATGTGCCATATTCCTTCATTTCTTGAGGATGTATTTAACTGAACCCCAGAGGATGTTCAGTTCCTCAATTTTTTTTTTTTTTTGTATCCATACCTTGACTTATACTTTCCATAACTTTTCCTCTAAGTTGCTTGGAGTGTTCATTCAGTATTCTTACACCCTTTGCACACCTTGCAACCATACCACTAATGTACATGGGCTTGGATATGCTATGAAAATACCTAACAAGATCTTGTACATGTTTAAATCTTGATTTTTTTCAGTTTTTTAGTTTTATTTTTGTATTTGTTGTTTAATTTCTGTACACTGAGAGCAAAGCTAACCAGAATTTAGATTATTTCTCTGTTCTAACAATGCTTCTTGGTAATAAATCTTATACCATTGGAAAGCCTGTTTATTACCCTTTTAAATGATGCCACATTTGTAAGGATCATGCATTTGTGGGATGAGCAGCAGAGCTGAGTATGTGGGTTGCGCCCCATGAAAAATGTGTCAAATCTTCTCTGCCAATGCCAAACAGCTTATTTTGCTTTTGCTATTGATTCTTGTTTTAAGTTTCTGGTACCCCCAGGTGCTGCCAATCAGGTGCCTGATTGGCAGCACCTGTAAGCATGGGCCCTGCTACAGTGGTCAGTAGATGTCTGCTTCAAGAATCGGCATGCCACATTTGACTGATCTGCATAGGGCCCGTTGGTTGGGCAACTTCAAGCTTGTGTTCCGCAAAACCAAGTTGCAGCATTGTTTGGAGTGAACCCTAGTACCATCTCCAAACTGAAGGTCAAGTTCCATATAACGGGGAATGTCGGAGACAGGCCGTGAAGTGGGTGTCCCAAGAAGACAACACCCCAAGAATACTGTTTTTTCACCCTGTCAGCAAGAACTCTATCCTCCAAGATGACAACACTTTCCCCCACAGAGCGGGGTTTATCAGAGACTACCTCCAGAATCTGTGGGTGGAGAGGATGGAATGGCCTGTCAGCAGTCCTGACCTTAACCCCATTGAACACTTGTGGGATCAGCTTGGGTGTGCTGTTCCTGCCAGAGTGACCAACACAACCACGTTGGCTGACTTGCAACAAATGCTGGTTGAAGAATGGGATGCCATCCCACAGCAGTGTGTGACCAGGCTGGTGACCAGCATGAGGAGGAGGTCCCAGACTGTTGTGGCTGTGTATGGTGCTTCCACACACTACTGAGGCTCCTGTTTGTTAATGAATAAATTGTAATTGTCAATATGTCTTGTTTCTTCAAACTTCAATCATCCAATCTACCAAACACCAAACAAAAGTCAATGGCAGAATCAGCTGTTGGCATGGCAGAGAAGATTTGGCACATTTTTCATGGGTGCAACCCACATACTCAGCTCTGCTGCTCATTCCACAAATGCATGATCCTTACAAACGTGGCATCATTTAAAAGGGTAATAAACAGACTTTCCAACAGTATAAGATTTATTACCAAAAGCATTGTTACAACAAAGACATAATCTACCAAACTCAAATTGCCTTACTTTTTGTTTTAAGTTTAGAAAGGATAACAGATAAAAGAACATATCAAAAATATCAAAAAGGAGGAGCTGTACAGTTCCGTGCAGAATGGTGAATGGGAATATCTCTTAGTTTGTCTCTCAGTGTATTTGGTGAAACACCTCAGTAGGATGTTTAGTTCAAAAATGATGGCTGCACAGCTTTTGAGTTTCAAAACAGCTTGAAACTTAATAATTGGCACTTCTTATGTAAAACGGGGTTTATAAACAGAAGGAGAATCCAGTTTCTTGCTGGTCTTTTAATGAGGAGCACAATGAGAATGTATCACCGAGCACTGACTATAATCCACAGCTCTCAGTTACCCGTCACTTCCTGTTAAAGAGACAGGCAGCTCAGGACTGTGATTGTAATTGGATATCACTCTTCATGACAACATTCCTATCACGTTTGCACTAATCAGCATCTACAAGTGAAGGAAAAACTGATGTCTGGAAGTATATTATCAGGCCGGTTCCTGACCTTTGGATGGGAAGAATCAGATCCTGCGTGTTTACAATGGGAGGCTGACCTGATGAATCCGGAGTAGTCTTATAGAAGCAAAGATTCAGAGACAAGCAGGAGGGAAGAAATGTGCTCCCATGGGGCTCAAAGTGCACTGGCATCTATCAACAGAAGAAATTGAATGGGATGTTTCAGAGTAGCAGAGATTAGATTGGCCCGGGTTGTTGAGCAAGCACAAGCTCTACCAATGTAATGCTTCCCTCGGACGAGTGGGATCAAACTTAGAGAACACAGTGAAGCAAGGGCAACCGCACACACATTTATGCACACACACTGAGCAGCCTACGGTGGCCTTTAGGTTTGCAGCAGAGATTTGATGCTTTGTTATTTGCTCAGGGAGTATACAGAGGGATAATGCTATTCTAGAGTAGCCACATCAAGGTAAGGTATCATGATTCCAACAGGATTGTCAGAATTAATATCCCAGTAGAAGTTCATCAAAATGGGCTTATGTTGTAGATTCTAAGCTTGATTTAAAATGTCACATTACGACTGAATGACAACGGTGACATTTGATTTGCGCAACTAATAAAGCTGAAGTACGGCACACTAAAATAATTTTAAAATCTTAGAAGATTTTGAAAGCTCTAGAGACCCCACACATGGCAGAACATCATAACAGATTTCAGTCAAACTCCTATCCATTTCAGTTGAATTTTGGCATGTTTTTGAATGACTTTCCTTAGAGGGTAAAATCACTGCAGACCTCACACCACAGGGAAATTAGTCAAGATAATCTTTGGAACCATTCACGCCTTTGTATACTTTGGTCAGAAGGGGGAATCAGATCCAAAATCAGCATGATTATCTTGTAGTGTGTATGATGCAGAAGTTCAAACAGGAATACTGTACCATAATTATTCATACCGCCATAGTTCCACAGAACCACAGAAAGAACCAAATAGCAGCTATGTTTTTGTTAAATTCCACAGGTAACCACGGTTACCACCAGAAGATGCATTGCAATCTAGAATTTGACCGATACAGCATGCAGGCATCAGGCATCACATCACATTGCACCGCATTGCACGTTTTGCTGTACACAGTGCATCCATTAAAAACATAACAAAAACACCCCCACAACATGATGCTGCCACCACCATGCTTCATTGTTGGGATGGTATTAGGCAGATGATGAACGGCACCTGGTGTCCTCCACACATAATATTTTGAACTGTGGCCACATAGATCAATCTTGGTTTCATCAGACCAGAGACTCCCGTTTCTCACAGTCTGAGTCCTTTGGGTGCTTTCATGGGTTTTTTTTTTTTTGCACTGAGGAGAGGCTTCTGTCTAGCCACTCTGTGGTAAGCCTATATCAGTAGAGGGCTGCAGTGATGCTTGTCCTTCTGCTACTTTGTCTCATCTCCACACAGGATCTCTTACTAAGGCCCCTGATTGCTCAATTTGAGTGGGCAGCCAGCTCTTGGAAGAGTCCTGGTTGTGCCAAACTTCTTCCATTTGAGAATTATGGAGGCCACTGTTCTCTTGGGGACCTTCAGTGCAACAGATTTTTTTTTTCTTAGTCTTTCCCATATCTGTGCCTTGCAACAATCCTGTCTCTGAGCTCTGCAGGCATTAACCCTAACCCTAACCCTCTGACCTCATGGCTGACGTACATTGTCAACTGTGAGGCCTTCCATAGAGAGGTGTGTACCTTTCCAAGCCATGGCTGCAACATAACAACACTGCAAAAAAGGAAGGGGATCTGAATATCTAATGCACTATTCAGATTTATCACGCAGCTATGGGAGTGAACAAATAAATACATTTTTGTCTTTGTCTAGCTGACAGTGAGAAACATAACATATAGTTGTGAAATAAACTGCCAAAGCTTTAAAAATAAAGAATTACAAAGGTGTATTTACAATAGAGAAAATACCAAAAGAAGTCAAACTTCTCTGAACTATGTGATGATTACAAAATATTAACAAGGAAAATGCTTTAACAGAAGTGGAACAAAGAAAGAAAATCATCAAAGAAGAAAATAAAGGGCATCATGGTTCTCTGAGGCCAAAATACCAAACAAAACCCCACTTCATCTGGAAACCATATTAATCTTACCTGACATGTCAAAATAAAGTACAATCCTGGCCTCTGTGTCGAGGCACTAACAGGAGAAAAATGATCATACAACAGAAAAGGCTAAGAAACTCCAACGCCTCCACACTGGACTGTTTCTCTAAGCTTATTTAACAGAAAAAAGGTACCCACTGCCAACAGTGAGCCACTCACTGAGCACAGGGTTTCCAGCCACATGGTTACAAGTGTTATTTCAGGACACTTAACAAAACAAACAAGTCAAGACTGTAGTCTGCTGTATCACTTACAGAGATCCAGCATTAATCCAAGGTGAGTCAGCACTACTAAACATTGGTGAGGAATCTCCCAATCGACAAGCAGAAACCCTGAGCAGAACCGCTGGGGAGGAGCCATCTGCTGTGATCAAACAGCTGAAAACAGGGATTAAAAAGACAGACAGAGATGGATGAAGAAAACAAACAGTCACACTGAAAGACACAAAGATAGAACACATATTGTTCATGTGAGTTAAAGCTTTGAATCAAGACTGAGAATATGGAAGCAGCCAAGCTTTGATTAAGTAACAAAATCCACCAATGATCAGCTGTAAATGTTGTAAATTATGTTAATGTGGCATTCTAGATGTGTTGGAAGTGTGATGGTTAAAAGTGCAGAAATCTGGCTTTTTGTTTCAAGTCCGTCTGAATGATGCAAGAATGGTATTGATCTTCTAATTTAATTGAACTGGATTACCATGAAAGTATCAGTTGGTACCTTAAATGTTGATATATTGCCATAATATCTAGTCTTCTGATATAGCTGGTGATGGCTGATGGTCTTAAAGTAGCTGGTTCACGTGATTTCACACATGACTTGAAAGATGGTTGACCGAGACAAAGAATGGAGAAAAAAACTTTAGCTCACAGCAAGAAACTCTGTATGGTGACTTCACACAGGACCTGGTGGACAGACTTTTATTGTACAGTTGCACTAATGTTTGTTTAGGTGAAAGCACTGTGCTGGACATAAATGGACACAGTAAAGTCAATCATCAACACATACACATTTACATTTGTTGTCCTCACAGGAAATAAACAAACATTTAAAATCATGTTGATTGCATAACTTTAAGGCATTTTTGGGCCAAAAAATCAAAGCTGCATTAAGGTGTTGATATGACAAGTAAGCTGCTTGAGGACACTATCAGGTATGAATGAGGACTGACACAATCATGTCAAGCTCTGGATGTCCTTGCATATTACCAGAGGCATGGGAACATAATCTGTTGAAAAAATAACAAAGTCTGCACCTTTAGGGTGGCATACTGGGTTGATGTGGCATGTAAGGATTGCAGGGTACTGTCCATGTGGGAAGTAAGGTTGCCATGAGCCCCTAGTTGTATTGTTGATGTTCCAGGGGCCTGAAAAACATTGGCGTCTCCCGTTGATTGCTTGGGGTGAAAAGGTCTGGATGAGAGAAATTTTCAAATGTCGACATGTGTCAGGCTTAACTCTTACCACTCTTCCCCTTCTCTCCCTCCCTGGGACGTGGCACACAGGACCCCATGATGAATCCTTAGAGCCCTATATGACTAAAACCTATGCACATGACTTCATGTATCACTCTGTCGTCATGTAGGTCTTTGGGTTGTTCAGCTTGTCTTTGATCAAGAATGGGAAGCTCCAAAGAAAAACAGTTGGGAACCACTGCTCTAAACCATATTGTTTATCTTTTCCGACACACTTGGCGCAACAACCAATGGGGCCAATGTGCTTTAGGGGCCCCACATGCTTTAGCAGGCCCATGGCAACTGTCATTTGATGCAATATTTGAGCTCAGCGTCACAAGTAAGCATCTGAAGGTGGAAATCCATTTAGATGCCTCCGTCTACCTCCTCAGATGAAGAACTTTTATCTTTATTCTTGTGAGTTTTGGCATAACATGACTCAAACTGATCAGTGTCAGCTCTCTTTCCTTTAAAAGACAGGTGTGTTTCACAGCAGCTGGCTCATGTAATTTCATTCCAGTGTACCTCGGAACAGAACACGCAAGGGGGACTGTGTGAAATCTTGATTCCTTATTTAAGTTATCGCTGAACGATTCCACATCAGAGATGAACAGAGCCTTAAAGAGAGATGCTGTTATGTAAATGCACAGCAGCGTAACTTCATTAATTAGCGAAACCTAACAGACAGTATCAGACAGATCAGAATGACCTGTGAGCTTAAGATCAGATAAATGTAAGCTTTAAACATTTTATTACATGCGTCTTGATCACTGCCTAATGTGTTTAATGAACACTGGGCCATCTGTTTTTACGTCACATGGGACGAAGAGTTTGGATACGGTCTGAATCAATCCATACATACTGCACCACTGGGGTGTAGTATATATAACTCGAGATTCCCTGCAAAGATGTCGTCTTGAGCAGCCTAGACTTCACTGGCATTTGCCTCACTAAAGTCAACCTTTTTGAAGAGTTGTTACTTTCCTGACTTCCTTTATGGAGCTCAGCAAAATTTTAAGCAGGATAATAGTTCCTACTCATTCATTAGCCACTACTCATTTATATCTCTTCCTTCTTCCATTCTTTCTCTCTTCCCACTCAGGTGATCACCTGACTATGGGCATTCACTCTTTTTAGTACTAAGCTGATCAGATTCTGCCGAAACTTTGTTTGACCAATCATCATGCACCTGTCATATTTTAAATCTGTCGTTCTGTCTTTTGCAGCCCACCTGTCATTTCAGTGTGGATGCTGCAACCCTCCTTCACCCCAGCCACCTCCATTCAGTTCATCAGCATCTAGTTCAGATTGTCACAACAGCAACTGCAAGCAAGCATTTGCTATAACTAATGAGTCTTTCACATAGCTGTTGAGGAATTTTGCCCACTCTTCTTAGAATTGTTTTAATTCTGCCACACTGGAGGGTTTCTGAGCATGAACGACCTGTTTAAGGTCATGCCACAGCATCGCAATCAGATTTAAGTCGGAATTTTGATGACACCACTCCAAAACCTTCATTTTTTAAGCCATTCAGAGCTGGAGATGCTCATTTGTTTTTGATCATTGTCCTTCTAAATAACCATGTGCGCTTTAGCTTGAGGTCACAAACTGATGGCCAGACATTCTCCTTCAGAGTTTTTCATAGTTCCATCAAATATGGCGTGTTGTCCAGTTTCTAAGGCAGGAAAGCAGCCCCAGACCATTACACTGCAACCACCATGTTTAACTGTTGTTATGATGTGCTGAGTTAGTTTTATGACAGATGTAACAGGGCACACACCTTCGAAACATTTCAACTTTTGTCTCATCAGTTTACAGTACATTTTCCCAAATGTTTTGGGAATCTTAAAAATGTGTGTTCTTTTTGGTCAGCCGTGGTTTTGGCCCTGGAACTTTCTCATAGATGCCATTTTTACCCAGTCTCTTATCGTTGAATCATAAACACTGACTTTAAATGAGTCAAGTGAAGCCTGCAGGTCTTTTAGATGTTGTTTTGGGTTTTGTGACCTCCTCTATAAGTCATTGTTGCGCTCTTTGAATAAATTCAGTAGGCTGACTACTCCTGAGAAAGTTCACCATGCTTCCAAGTTTTCTTCATTTGTGGATAATGGCTCTCAACATGGTTGGTTTAAGTTTCAAAGCCTTAGAAATGGCTTTATAACTCTTTCCAGACTGATAGATGCCAATGACAATGTTTCTTGTCTGTTCTTGAATTTCTTTAGATTGTGGCATGGTGCATTGTTTTAATTTCCACTGGCTAAAATCTAGGCAAAGGTTGTCCCAAAACAGGAAATGTTGGTGTTTTATAGATTTATGTTGGAGCATAGGGCACAGCCTCAAAACGGGACAGTCCTAGTTAAATCAGAATGTATGGTCATCCTTGCCCAATTATATCTAGTGGGTAGCACCATGACTCCTGCACCAACTCTGGCTCCTTTCTTGCCAAAGATGTGAGAGCAAGTCTACGCCTCTGAGGATCAGCACACCAAGGTCACAGCTTTCCCCTGCCACTGGGTACCCACTGCACCCAAACCCTATGCCCATCCCTGCAGACTATGAGCCCAGACTGTTGCTAAATGTTCCTTTTCTGGTTGAATATGAGTTGGAAGGGTTGCCCTGGTGCCCCACCTCCAGGCAGGTTGTTTGGTTTTGGTTTTGGATTTGCCATTTCACATTTTCATTGCATTGAGTTTTAGTGCTGCTGCTTATTAAATCAGAGAAAAACAATGCTTGAATGGAAAAGAGCCTAACCCCAAATTGTAGATAACCTGGTGCAAAATGAAGAATGTCAAGGAGGGAAAAGTGTTAGAGGAAATAAAAGAGGAGTGTTTAGTACTTGGGGAGTTACAGCAGACTGCTTCTCCATCCATCATCCCAGTCTCTGTCCTGTCCACCAAACAGGAGAGGTAATGAAAGTAATTTAACGTACATCTATAATTAATACGCTCTCTTTGGGCGGTGTGGTTGGGCTGAACAGGTGATGGAGTGTGTTTATTATGTGTGTGTGAGGAGGCTGGCATGATGGGGCACTGGGCCACTGACATGGTAATTCACTAGCCATCACTCCAGCAGCGTGGAGGTCAGATTGGTGCGGCTATATGGGGCACGGCGAGCTCCAGCACTCCCATCGGTAAAGGCGGAACGTGAGTTTTTGTTCCTCTCTGCTGCTTTTTCTCCCCCCCCCTCTGCCTGAAGAAAAAGGGGAGAAAGGGGGCGCAGCACGTAGCAGCGCCCCAGGCCAATGTTCCTCTATGTGTCCTGCTCTCCGTCTCTCCTTCTCCCCCTCCTCCTCCTTCTTATTCGTCCCTCTTCTCTCTGCTCGGGTAGTAAAGTCCCACTCTCCCTGTCTGTCTGGCTCTCCACCACTTTCTCTTTAGTCCTCCTAATATTCTCTCCCCCTCCAAGAAAACTCACTGAGTGCACTTCAGGAATCTCTTTTTTTCTTTTTTTCTTTTTTTAAAGGCAGACTGCTTTCACAAACACAGTTCAAACCATCCTGCCCTCAGTGCTGTCTGCGTTTGAAACTGGCTGCTCTTTGAATACCATCTGTTTGAAGAGAATGCCCTCTGCATTTCTTTGACACAGCCTCTCAAGTGCACTCACGCATAGTCTTGGATTAAAACACACACACACATATGAGGTAAAGGGATTTTACATAAACAAATTTACACAGACCCACATTCACGCACTGATTTGTGATTGTGCATGCACATCCCTGCATCAAACTTCCACAGTGGCATAATGAGCATGTTTTCCTTCTGCTTTGAATTCACATCTCTTTTCATTTATTTTTCTCTGCCAGGTAATGCTCAAATGCTCAGTCTTACACAAGCTACCATTTTCAACCAGAAGGCCGATCAGGTTAAGTTTCACGCATGTTTTTATCCCCTGAAAGTGAATATTACAAGGGCCGAAGCACTGACCTAGGGTCAATGAGGCCCATATTGTATCTGCATGTGTCATTTTTCTGTCAAAAGAATAGTTAATTTGGAGACTTTAACATGCTCAAAACTCACCAGACTTTACAGAAAATTGTCCCGCAGTTAAAAAATGTTTGTATTTTAGTGGAATCCTGTAAGTCCATCAAGCAGACATGGGATATGGGACTGGGTAAAAGCTACGTGCATGAAAACTGGTTCACATATGTATCATGACTAGATGAAAAAAAAAGTCTCTTGGGGCCATCCTCTAAAATGTAACAACCTGGACATCTAAAGTAGTGTGAACTGTGAATTTTCACCATCTGGCAGGGCTGTGACCAGAACCCAAACTTAAACTTCTTTTTTTTGTACATTTTTTTTTGCGATGAAAATACACCAGTAATGCCTTATAACATTTTAATGCTAATTTGAATCATCACCAAAGCTACACAGTGACCCCTTTTGGCAGTTAAACATTTCCACCTCTGATTTTTCAGCCCCTGCACAAGTTCCAAGCTAGACTTGTGATTTTTTTGTCTGCATATGGATCATCATAAGACCTACAAAAAAGCCTCACTGACCCATGCCCAAATCCAAACAGGTAGTCCACAAGCTGCATCTAAATTTCAAAATAAAGGCAAAATAAGGCATTTTTAATGGAGCCAAATGAGTTTAACCTATTATAACTTTAGTGAACAATATTGTGTGACCTTCTACTCTCTCTTGTAAGACAATGGTATCACACTGAATATACCAACATGGAAACATTTCATCATAGCGCACCCTATTGGCAACAGGAAGTGACACAAATGGGTCATACGGTTACTTAGTAACATGTTACTCCCAACACTGACCACAACTGATTAATAAAATCAAAGGGTAAAACACCCAAGGGGGGGAATACTTTTTATAGGTACTGTACAACAAACATTGATGGGTGAGAGCTTAAAGTTGGTTACACTGGTTTGGAGCAGTTTTGTGTGAAGCTTTTTGCCCAAGGAGACACTGACACGTGACTGCAGGAGCTGTGGATCAACCCCCTAACCTTCTGGTTGAGACAACTGACCCCACCTACTGAGCCACTGCCTATATCACCATCACTATGGACGATTAAGAGTCACAATCAACAGGTGTCATCTGAGTTTTACTGGGTAAAGCCTGATTAATACTTCTGCTGTAGCAGACACTGTAGGCACGTGTAGCCGTGAATCCTACACAGAGGCCTGCACACTCAGTCACACAAAAATGTAGCTGTGCAACAAAACAGTACAAACTGCAGGCCCTGTGTTTGGTCTGGCTGGGTAGATCAACTGATCTAAGTAACTTCTGCAGATATTTTCAGGTACTCTAGAGAGAGATATGACAGCAGACTATGATAAAACAAGTCAAATGTACTTGCCAACATCTAAAATATCAGACGTGCACTTCCTCATCCACATCCATCTTAGTGGCTAAAGGAGAGAGGCAGGAGTGAGTGTACAGCTGAACGTGGAGGTTCATGTTTAGAGGCTATTTTCTTACATTTTTGTAAGCCTTTAGTTTATTTAACTTCAGCTGGTCCAACTTGGACACATCAGGGATGAACCCAGGGTTGGAAGGTGTTTCAGGTCATAGATCATCAGACACACTTGCCTGGGCGATTCAGCAGGGATTGTGTCCAAGCAGTTTGTTACCGTGGGTAACCCCTACTAACCACAGCTACCTTTTTCTATTGCTGAGATGTTTCAGGTGCCTCTGCTCTCTTGAAATCCTTAAATTCCCTGCAGATGCACTCACATTAGGCACAATAAGTCAACTTAAACCACACAGTCAGAACAAGTAGTAGTCATGCTTTCTGTGATGGTCTTCATTCTGCTGACTCTAAGACCAAGCTCCTTGTACACTTTAAGAGGCGTTTTGATGGGATAAAGCCACAGTCATGCCTCAACATGATACAGAGAAACTTGACCTGTGAGTGTGAGTTAACCCTGAGTGTCCAGTGGACAGACTGCATGCAAAGCTCATGCAGCCCACCTCAACAGGTGTCAGTGCCATCCATATGTTTGAAATCAATTAAAGTATTTGTTGTACATAAGTATAAGCAGAGTGTCTGTTAGCTAGTATTTACTGGATTTTGGCTGGTTTCATGGTTGGATGTCTGGCAGATGAGAATATCATGGTCAGAATGTCCGGCTGAAAAATGTGCCATTACAAAATAAGCAAATAGTGAATAATTGCATATCATATACTGTGTTATGGAATGGTGTCAGGAATCCTTTAATATGAACTCAGAGTAATTTTACCACAACTTACTGTGTGATGCTACATAGCACACACAGAGCTTATACCCAGGGTACTTTAGAGCTACTGTGAACTATGCAGGGAGATCAACTGTTTGATTTTGAGTTTGTCATGACTGCAGGTAATAAAAAAGCCAAGCAACTTACATCTGAGAATTTGATTGTTTAGACAGCTTACACAAAGACAAATAAAATAATGCTGTTCTGCAGTTATTTCCAAGGTCCGTTAATGTATAATATGTGTCAGGCAGGCTGTTATAACAGGGTAACAGTTACTCCGGTCTTAAGTTAGGATCAGACAGAAAGATGTGTTCCCAGTCCCACTTTAGCACAGACTTGAAGCTATACTTCAGTATTTCTGATAAAATGTGTAGTTGCTGATTAATGCAGGTTATTAGTCATGTATGGCTACCTAGCAAATGTCCGGTAGTTGTTCTAAATCACCAAAATGTTTGAGGACTGATTGTCATTTTGTGAGTAAATGCCTTGACTTGAAGTAAAAACTTAAATTTAAGGACTTTTTTAGACTAAAACTAGACTTAAATGTTTTTGCTTTTTTTCTACTAAAACTGGATTAAAACTATGAAGGTTTAAACAACTTATATCTGACTAAAACCAAAAAAATATTTTAATCTAAAGACCTAGAAGAAGACCGAATTTGAAAAAGTCGCAGTTTAACACTGGTGCTGTGGTGCAAGATCTTTGATCGCTTCCCTCAATCTACCTTCAGCCGCCAGCTTCTCCTGATCTTACAAAGCTGATTCCAGAGTGGCGCTGGAGCTGATGGAGCTGCCATCAATTGTCTTTATCACGGTGTCATGTCTATATCTCCCTTCTCCCAGGCAGTGTGGGGTTTCAGCTAGTCCCCAGTAGTGCACAGCTTTATATATTTGTAATCAAGATTTAAATCCTAAGTAGGTTGAGAGATGAGCACTGCAGACAAAAAGACACATCATCAAGTATTAAGAGTGACACATTTTTGGTGTTTGATTTTCATTTTGTGTGAAAAAGAATCTGTATCCTTTAAACAAAGCAACAAAATTAAAGTTAACATCTAAAGTATGAATATGTGTTTTTTTTAATAAGTAAACTAACCTTTATCAAAAAAGTGTTCTCTGCCTATAAACATAAGTAAAGAAAAGCCAACTCCTCAAAGGTAATTGTACTTTATTATGCCTTAACAAATGAGTGAGCCATGTTGTTGTGGCCATGATTGGAAAATGTATGCTGCAACAAACGAGACTAACATTTTCTACTGTAACATGATGTAACAAGTGTTAAGAGTCTAAATCTTGAGTATTCTGGCTGCTTATAAATATAGCTCCTGTTTCTTTTGCTCTCCTTCCCCTGTCGACTGTCCTTTCCCCCTCTCCGTGCTGCATGTGTTTAAAGCTTTGTCAACAGATGTGGAGAGGGTCACTAGGTGTGTGGACTTTGCCAGCCGAGTGCCCACATGTCGGATTTTAATGGGCAGCATATGGAGGTGATGACTGATGAGAGGGACTCGGCCTGTGACAGGTGCTGAGTCGTCTGTCGTGCTCACTCCGACCTCACAAAGGGCCAAATCAGAGGACACCTTCATTCAGCAGGTCGGACCCCTACAGATACACACTAACACACACTCGGACACATACACAAATCAGTCCGACTCAGTGTTTGTTTTACATTTATTTGCTTCAAGGTTGCAGAGAAACATGCCCACCCTGTAGTTTGAGAAATACTTCACAAAGATTCTTTAGGGCTTCCTGCACATGGACTGTCCCAGATCTTATTTTTTCTTTTTTTTTCCATTATTCTGTATTTAAATTTTATTTATTTATTTTTTTTATTGTTCTTTTGAAATCTAGGATGCACCAGGAGCTAGAGATGGGTCAATTCAGTTATGGTATCAGATATTGGCCTAATCTAGACCCAAGAAGCTGGACTGGATATCAATGTACCAATCAGCGCTGGTACCTGAGGCCAGTCTATACAGCTCAGTTCTGTGAGCACAGCCAGCATGTGCATGGGGGAAGCTAACCAATGGCCTAGCAGTCTGGTGGTATTTTATGCTTGTTATGCTGACAACTTCTTTAAACACAAAAAACATATTCATAGCTCATGTTTTCAGTGGTCGATGTGCAATGATGAGTTTTAAAAAACAAAAGAGTGAAAGAAAAAAAAAAATCCCAAATGACATGTGACAAAGCAGTTAGCTTTGTTGGCTGCTTTGCAGAGATGAGGGAAACTTGTGTCAACAACTTGTAGAATGGTACAGGTGGCTAAAATTCATGCCAAAGCCTATCAGGAGATGTGCAAAACCACCTCTGCTAAGAGAAGCTTTCATTCTGGCTCTTTGCACTTGTTTTTATAGAGAAATGTGGTTCAGGTCTGCATAAATTGCAGCTCTACAGCTACAAATTGCTACCATGGTGGTACACCAGCTTATAGTGCAACTCAACCCCACCTGTAATGATCACAAACTCATGCCTAAAAAGGTTGAAATGTGGTCCAGTTCCGATAAACAGCTGTTGTGGCTACATCTGAGCTAATTTTTCCACTGGCAGCCATTGACAGTCTAACTCAAACTACAAGCCCAAGCAGGTCAGCTGAAAAGCAAAAACATCTTTTCCATCATGAAAGATTTCAGTGCTGTAATTTGCTCTATATTTAATACAGAAATATGGTACAATTTTGATAAAACTGCTGCTTAATTGTAGCTACATCCAGGCTAACCACTACACTGAAGGCAGCCATTGCTTATGGCTCGCAGTACAACCTAACCCCGCCCAAGCTACCGCTTCATTCTCCTCAAATGACACTGACCGGTATGAACCGGTTTCTGTTCGCCACAAACCCTGTGGATTGGAGCTTTTCAAGATGGATTTGCCTGATGAATACCTGGAAAATCCCTCTGTTCTGCAAAGTTAGCTCTTCCTCTACAAGAATGCATGAGAACATTTATCAGCACAGTTAATCTAAAAGTAATATACATGCTAAAAACTTCCATAGATCATACACCACTATCTTGATTCCAACTGCAATCAAGGAAATGATCCATCACTGCATTAAAGAATGTGACATTTTGAGAGACAATGCAAGCTCCATGGAAAAGCACAACAAATGCAGCCATGGCAGGGATAATAAATGTGAAGCATACAGTTTGATGGATGCCCATGCTGATTTCTGGCAACAACACAAGCGCTTATACAAGCGTTCTCAACCTGTCTTAAATAAAGTTAAAGATGGGGACAAGACTTCAGATGTGAGTAAAAAAGAAAGGAAAACATGCTCACCTCTCACAGGTGAGCTTTGAGTTCTTCTGAGTCTTCAAAAAAAAAAAAAAAGAAAAAGAAAAAAAAAAAGAAAAGGAAAAGATATAAATTGTCCAGTCAGACTCCAAACCAGGATTTTCTAGCTGAGTTGAGGTACCACGTTGACCTCCTGCTCGCATACAGTGTCAGTTACACCTGATAAGTCACGGTGAAAACAGGAGATAACATAGAAGTCCAAATAAGATTAGAAAAGTCTAGTGTGCTACTCTTTGGATCATTTTTCTTTGTTTTGTTTGACGGAGTCAGAATTTTACCAATGCAAGTCAAGCAATCTCTAGAAACATGCACTACATGGACATAAGTATTTGGCCACAGTATACAGAATGTGTCTTTCTCACTGACAGCA
Source organism: Cheilinus undulatus (assembly GCF_018320785.1). Lineage (NCBI taxonomy): Eukaryota > Metazoa > Chordata > Actinopteri > Labriformes > Labridae > Cheilinus > Cheilinus undulatus. The sequence goes on along the minus strand of NC_054867.1, from coordinate 19,089,131 downwards.
AGTGTGATGGATGCCACCTTTGCTACAAGATATTCCACAATCAACTGTGAGTGATATTATAAGAAAGTGGAAGCGTTTAGGAACAACAGTAACTCAGCCACAAAGTAGAGGACCTCGTAAATTCACAGAGCAAGGTCAACAACTGCTTAGACTTGTGGTGCACAAAAGTCACCAACGCTCTGCTGATTCCACGGCTGAAAAGTACACCAACAAGGTGAAGCAGTGGAAACATGTTCTGTGAAGTGACGAATCACTCTTCTCTATTTGGAAGTTAGATGGGCAGGTCTGGGTTGGGTGGATGCTGGGAGAACTTTACCTGCCGGACTGCATTGTTCCAACTGTGAAGTGTGGTGGACAGAAAACGTTATGAAGCATGTTTTTTTCAGGGTTTGGGCTCTTATCTCCAGTAAAGGTCAATCTTAATGCTTCAGCATACCACGACATTTTGTTCAGTGCTATGCTTCCAACTTTGTGGCAACAGTTTGAAGAACACCCTTTTTTATTCCAGCATGACTGTGACCAAGTGCACAAAGCAAAGACTATAAAGACATGGTTTCATGAGTTCTGTGTGGAGGAACTTGACTGTCAGATTCCTGACCTCAACCCTATTGAGCACCTTTGGGGTGAACTGTAAGGGAGATTGTGAGTCAGGCCTTCTCGTCCAACATCAGTGCCTGACCTCATGTGGAATAAATGGGCACAAAATCCAACTGAAACACACCAAAATCTTGTAGAAAGACTTCCAAGAAGAGTGGAGGCTGCTAAAGCTGCAAAAGGTGGCAACCTCATCTTAAAGTACATGTATTTGAATACAATGCCATCACAGTCCCTGTTGGTGTAATGGTCAGGTGTCCAAATACTTTTGCCCATGTAATGTATCTACTCTCTCCTGCATAGTTACAACAGACTTGATTTCAGGTCTTGAGGAACGGTTTCACTTATCTCTTTTAGGAGTTGGAGCTACATCAAATAAACCTTTATATCCTGAGAGTATGAAATAGCTTTGAAGGGAGTCAGTTTTGAAAAGACAGTTTGAGCATGCTGTCATCTCAACGTGGGTCTTTTTATGTGAGCAAGTCTTCAACATTTTGTTCCAAAATTGTCAAACTAAACGTCTCTACAAAGCTGTGAAAACAAATCGATACCATCCTGTGCGACAAGATTATTCTATAATTGGGTTTTCTAATGTAATGACCTTGCGTCTTCCTTTCTATTTTCCCTTCGTTCCTGTGATTCAGAGATGGGCGATGCAGCTCGATTGCCGGGCCCAGATGATGCAGCTTGATTCTATGGCAACTGCTCTAAGGTCACATAGGAGGTGTTTAATTAGTGGGCCCAGGCTGTCCCTGAAGCGCAGATATTTACCTCCTCAATATGTCAAAGAGTGCATCTGTTTGCAGCAATGCAAACACAATGCAGGTATAAAAACACACTCAAAGTATCAAAAGAGAATTTAATTTGTTAAAAAGAAAAGACATGACAGAGAAAAAGCAAAACTAAGAAAAAAGAGAAGGTCAGACAAAAGCAAGGGTCAGTGAAATATCAGCAAACTAAGGATCAGCCCTCTAAAAAAAATCACAGGCAAGAGCAGAAAAAGGACAAAGAGAAAGAAGGAGAGAGAGAACGACTGAGGCTCCACGCTGTGTTGTCACCCAGTAGAGCATTCATGCCTCTCATTACGCGCTTGCTGAGGTTTTTTAGGTGCTTAGCCAGCTGATTGCAGGGTCACTTTGGCCGGCACGAGTGAGTGGCATCTGTTCAGTCCCGACTGTGTGCACGCAGCTGAGCCAGTTGGATGTATCACTTCAGCGTGGGCGTTGCGTGCCAGGGCCATTAACACATGCCATCTCTGTGAATGGCTACGCAGCCACACGGTGCGTGCCAATACATCATTAGTCGGGGCTGAGGATGAGAACACACAAACTCCCACACATATACAGGGTATAGTAGCCGTTGGCTCATGAGATGGATGCTTTTGTGTGCAGTTGGTAAAACAGACAGTGTAAATGATGAAAATAAAGAATTGGAGTCAGAACGTGTGATTATAGTTATTTGTGTGTGCAGATTATGTGCAGACTGACATAGAAATAAATCTGGGTGTAGCAGAGAAAGAATTTGATGGTATCATTATTAACATTATGTAAAGCCAGGGGTTGCTTCTCTAACTTAAATGACTTTTCAGTGACATCATCAAATTTTTATTTTTTAGTGGAGATAAGCTAAGTTTTAAAATAAATAACAGATCTTACTATGTAAAGCTACTTACAACTGACATCATATCAAATCATATCCAACCAAAATGACACCATTAAAGTGTTTATCCTCTGGTTTAAAGTGCAATAAAAAAAAGTATTTAAAGTGGCAATGCAAATTAAGCCTGGCATTAGTTCATGCAGGACACAGTAGTCTTATGAACAGCTGATCCTAATTATCACCTCCAGCTCCCACAGCCAATCACAGCTCTTTCTCTCAACATAGCGATGTATTTAAATATGGTGTACTTCTTGCTAATCCCTGCTTGCATTATGTTGATGCACCACACTGCTGCCGCTGCTGGCAAGTCTTAGCCTCCTCCACCCCAGCCTCCTCCTTTATAGTATAAAGCTGTTGCACCCTCATATTCAGATTCATGCTACTATGTTTTAATTGCTTTTAAACTAATTTTATTGTATTCAATACACACTGTCACAAATGTATCAGTCCATCTGGGAGTTTCTAGCAACGCGCTCCCTATAAAGTCAAAGCATGCTGCTTGACTATCCCAGTGAGCATCTTCTGAGCAGAGCCTTCTCTGCCAAGTAAAACCAAATATCCATTATGCAATAACATGGTTAGATGTATGACGAGTGTTTTCCTGACTGAAGTGTGCTAATTACCTGATGGCTCAGTAAGTGTCAGTCATCTCTCAAGGAGTGTCAGGGGTTGATTCCCAACTTCTGCAGTTACATGAAAAGCCCTGTGCAATTTCAAGTCTAGAAACTATTTATCTACTTATCACTAACGGTAAGAAAATTGAAAATACAACAAGAGGTGCATGATATTATTGGCAAAATATCTGTATCAGCAGATGATGGCAAAAAAAAAGTTTATTATCAAGGCAGAGATGCTTTGGTTGCTCTCCATGCACGCAGAGTCCAGCCTGTGACTCCAGCTTGATTTCTCTCCCCAACTGTTTTCCCTGGTTCCAGCTCTATCTACTGTCATCCTCTCTAGGAACCCGGGCATAAAAATCTGCAAAATATATCTTTTTAAAAAAGGTTTCTTTTCAGGGCAGGCAGACATGAAAAACTCTGCTGATGTTTACATATATCAACCGTACATGTCCAATTAAGTTTGTGCCATTCAAAGCAGAATGAATTAACCTATCTCTGCTGATTTTTTTCTCTGTTTTCCTCATTCTTTACACTCTCTATGTTCAAAGGACAGGAATTTTAGGTCTAAACTTCAGTTCAATCAGGAGAGACTTAATAGGAGTTTAACAATAATTTATTTTGCAGGTTTGAAAATGTTTGAAGATGTAACATTTCTTTGACGTGTTGACTCCATCAGGATGTTTTCATGAACTTGAAGGGGTTGTGAGGCCAACAGCAGGATAGGATACTGCCCCTATGGAGTCTAGACACTGGTGGTGGTGATGGGAGTAGGACAGGATGAGGAAGTGGACTTCTGATGAGTAGACTTATGAAAAGCCAGACATCAATGAGATGAGGATGCACAGAGGAGCTGGACCTGGACATCAATGGGATGTAATGGAGGTAGCTGGGGTGGAGGAGCTTTGCAGCTGATGTACTGGAACAACAGACTGACTGTGGAGGAGAGGAAAATGGATCTTAAAATATGACAGCACCAGGATTGAGAAACTTCATTGCAAAATAGGATCAGCTCAGAGTTTAAGTGAGTAGATGCCCATACCAGCTGATAACCAGAGCAGGGATGATTGAAAGGATGAACTTAGCTTACAGCTTCATTAAGTTTGAATTTTTACACTTGAAACCAGTTTATTTTTTATATCAGGCTCTTCATAACTGTCATGAGGAACAATCCTGAAGTGCACCCATCCATCTTAAATTTCCCTCAGGTTTAAAAATGAATCTATCTTTCTACCTCAAGTCTGTTCTTTACTCCAGACAACTGATTTTTATACCAAGTCAGTTCTAGTACAGGAACAACCTGGGGTTCTTTTTAATAAAGATATAAATTATAACTGTCAAGATACTTGCAATTGATTAAGGTCCAATATGAGAGCTTTTTTTTGGTATCATGATAAACTGCATGCAATATTGTCCCTTTCAAAATGTCAGTGATCTAAAATAAATCCCTCACTGTCCCCTTACTGACTGATTTCAATTAAAAAAAAAGAAAAACACAGACAGCTCAGTGGACAAGTCAAAATTCTTCTGAGACTTTTACTTGTTCCTGTTTCTCCTTTCAGTACATATAAAATTCTTTTTGATAATGTTAAAATCTTCTGCCTATAAAAGCAGATCAGTAGGCAACAGGGAGTCGCTTGCTGTTAAAAAGTGTAGTGAAAAATATACAAAATATACAAAGTGCAATAAAAAGGATGTGAATATCTGCGATTAACCACAGAGTTTCTGAGATTAATCGCGATAAAAAATATTAATCTTTTGACCACAATAATACAAATGTGTATATATTGGTACTGTTATTTGTATTGATAATGGTATCAATAAAAATGAGTTTGGAAGTATGGGCATTTTGCATTGCAATAATCCAATACTATGCAACACCAAATGCAACTTGTTTTTCAGCTTCAGTTTCAGGTGAATTTTTATTCAAAATGTCATTTTAGTTTCACATTTTAGTTTCACATTTTAGTAGAGTCCACCAAATTGTCAAAAAAAAAAAAAAAAACAACAACAAAACAAACAAAAAAAAAACAAAAAAAAACAAGGAAACCAAAATCATCACGACTTCTTTGAGATGTTTAAATTTAACTAGAAATATTTTAAGCTCCTGTGGGAATTTTCAGGGTTGAAGGATTTGGCGCCTCCTGTGGACAAATCAGATAAATGGCATGATCTATCCTTTTGCTAATTTTTGTCATAAGATTCATTTCACATGTAACTCAAAATGAATCTTTGGAGAGGAGCTGTCAGCATTTTGTCAGTCACAAAATGAAGCACCTACCCTCCAGCAATGGTTTCAAAAAACAAAAATAAACCAAAAAACAAACAAAACAAAGTAAAGATTGGAAATCTTATCACTCATGGTGTTATTGTGCTTTGAAAGTAAATCATGATATCAGACCCATTTTCAGAATCAAAACCACTTCATGTTAACTTTAAGTTAAGAAAAGATAATACTTTATTGATTCTTTCTTAATTCTGGCATTGCAGCAATGTAAAAAGAGAAAGAAGGCAGTAAAATACAATTAAATAAGCAACAAAATAAGATATAAGAAAAACAACAATTAAAAAAACAAAATAAATAAACTTGATAAAATCAAAAAGGACAGGATGTGTATACAAATTACATTCTGTACAGTCAATAACAATTAAAGTGATCTAATAGAGATTTTGATTTAATTATTAATCTAATTAAGATTACTTCATGATATCTCATCATTTTCAAAATAGTTTATTGAAATGTTACTTTGAGATACTTTTAACAGCGTTTAAACAGGGTACAAAAAAGATGTTATTTTTCTTAGTTGAATAAAAAATATATAATATATTCAAGTTCAAATTAGTTTATAAACATAACTTTTAGCTTTGGTCCAGGATTATTTGTTTTTTTTTAAGACTTTTGAGTTGAACAGGCATATCAGGCATTACTGTCACCTATTCTTATTATACTGACTTTACATATATAATATAATCACAGTTAAATGTTTTGGCCTCTTCCTTCTATGTTGTACAATATATTTGGCTTATACCTTGTGCATAATTTTTAGGCATGCTGGGGCCAAAAATGTAGGCTGACGTAAGGCACACATGTGAAGCTGCCTGAGGGCACTATTGGTCTGGATTGACACAATCCCGGTTATGCTCTGGATGTCCTTGCATTTTACCAGAGGCATAGTAAAACAATCTGTTGTAGAGATAACAAAGTCCACTCCTTTAGGGCGGAGTAAGGGGTGGATGTGGTGAGTAAGCACAGCCTAGGGTACTGTTGTGGCAGGTGTAGAGCTGCTACGAGCCCCTGGCTATGAGCCCCAGGCGTACCACCTGGAGACCCCAGAGGTCTCCAGGCGTACCACCAGGGGTTGAAAGGTCGGGACAAAAGAGATGTGGGTCAACATATGGCTCTGGCTGTCTACTCCACCCTCTCCAGCCCCAGGATGTGGCAGCATCCTGCATGCCTGTAACTTATGCACATAACTGTACATTATTGAAATATTCAGCCTAGTCTAACTTTGTACTTATAGTTTATCTCATATGTTCTTGCATCCATTTTGTACAAACACAACTCTTGAATGCAGGTGTTAATGAAATATATCTGATTCTGATGTGTGTGTATGACTGCATGCATGAATAACTGGTCACTATGTCAGTCTAGTGAAATACCTTCATATGTAGTGCTCTAGATTGTCCCCTGCATAGCTGCAGAGATATCACCAAATCAAGCATCTCAGCTTGAGTTATGCCTGTCTGAAAACCAAGTGAAGCTTGTAAAGGAGACTGAAGTCATGCCAGGAGCTCCTGCAGAAAAACATGAATTATTACATGGACACGGTTGACAGTGAAACCTTGCCTGTCATCTTTATGTGCTCTTCTATCTGTGTGTCTCATTTCCAAGTCCAATAAAAGGAGTGCACAGTAGCTATGTTACCAATGTGCACTATTACTCCCTCTCTGACCTTTTCCTGTCTTTGACAGTGAAGTGTTAAACTCTGGACAGCACTGTGGGTGGTCCACAGTTGAGCCAGTGATTGATCACATTTTTATAAGAGCAATGTAGAACCTGAGCCAGTAATTGGCATGGTGCTTTGTGTTTTTTTTTACTATTATTTCTACAGCTTGATCTATGTTCCCCCTTACTCACATGCCGGATGATTTAAGAAAGCAATTTTAAAGCCACTGCTGGCGATTTAAAGCATAGAAAAAAGTGTTTTTTTTCCTGCCAGGAGAGGTCAGTATTGCTCCACTGATGAAGTTAGAAGCTGGCTACAGCTCTCTGTCTATCATCCCTCCTTCATTCTTTGTCTGTTTCCCCTCTCCACTCTGTCTTCCTCTTTCCATTCATCTCCCCTCTCTTGGTTTTTGGAGTAGTGGGAACATTATGTGCTAATCACAGCAGAGCGTACATATCTCCTCTCCCCATACCTCCCTGAGAAACAGCAGATGCTTCCTCCTGCTGAACAACCGTGAGCTGTAATTGCATTTGACTCCACTTAATCTAATGGCTTTACCAACAATGGAACATAAAAGACGCGCTTTAAATGAGGAAATCCAATGAGTGGCGTTGGAGGGAAATTAATAGAGTTGTGTGTGAGGGATGCTAACAGGATATTGACACAGATTAGGACACACACATGAGAGAGAAGAGATTAAAATTCCAGCATCAAAGGATCCCTCCCATCCCATATTGATCGCTGAATGTGTTGTTGTCAACGTTTAGATTTGATTACCGCTGACACACGGGGAGCTGAGGCTGAAACACGAGACTGGTAATGGCCGCGATGCCTCATGCATATCAAATGCAGCACGAATCCTACCCGGGGTAATTAATATCGCACTGTGGTTATGAATTTCCTGGCATAAACGGCCAATCGGATTTGCATGGCTTGCACGGCGGTAATTAAGATGAAACATCAGGGAAAATGTTACATGAATGTTTCGGCTAATTCTCCCTCTCTGTGTGTTTCTTTCTGTCTCTGAGGGCTTCTCCTTTAGTCACAGTTTTCTTCAATATTTGCAGGGTAAACTAGGTGTTGACATTTCGCTTTTTCATCATCATGCAGCGAGTTTCACAGCTGTAAAAGCAAAGAGAGGCGCACAAGTTATTTCTAGCATTCCTTCCTCAGAAAGAAGGCCCTTCTGCTTTATGGTAGCTTGTCACAAAATGCTTTCAACAGCTCTTGATTTTCTCATGTTTCAGCTCCCTTTAGACGCCTTGGAGTGCTGTGTGCCCCTCCAGGGGGATTTTCCTTTTTTTTTTTTAAACCTCCTCTGTCCCATTTTACACTGGATTGTATTTCCTGTGTGCTATCGGCTCCAAACCTCTGAGGCTTTGACGGCGGTTTCTCAAAAATCATCCCATCAAAAAGCTGTCAGTGTAGTTTGGCATCAGTCAGCTGTCGTCAGGTGGGGGCAGCTGTATTGACCTTGTGGCGTGCAAGCTACACCACAAGTGGCTATTTTCAGCCAATCATGGGCAGATGTGGTGATTATTGAGCCATGTTAACTATTGATTTTGTTGCTTTCTTGTGTCAGAAGGCAGAGCGAGATGACTTAAACATGATTAACAGAGCTGTTACCTCATGTTTTTGAAAATGTAATGTTCCCGTGCTAAGAAGCCTGCAAACTAAAACCCATTTCCTGTATAGTATTTGGAAGCAGGCAGAATTTCTATTCCTCCCAGATCCTGTAAAATCAGGATATCTCATAATGCTACTGTTTGTTGCAGAAAGAGCAATTTATGTTGGCTTTTAATCTGAAACCTTTTTTGGCATGTATTTTTAAGACCATGCTGTCTGAAGAAGGGCTGTTTCAGAGCAGAGCATCAAAGGTTGAATAATGTTTGATATTTAGGTACTTTTTAAAAGTGAAAGTTTTATACAGGACTGTGACCATTAATGCATTAATCATGATTAATTAATGGGGCTTTTCCACTGTGACATTTGAGCCAAACCAAGCCGTGCTGAATCTCCTGTCCCAGCACCAGTTTGGCCATGCCGAGCCGTACCCAAAATGACCTCCAACATGACGTCAAAGAGGTTTGCAGGGTGCGATTTGCCGGCAGGGATTTCCCCCCTTCCGCTTCCGATACCCGGGAGGATATGTGTTATCCCTGTCTGTGCTTGGACTGACTGGTCTACTCCCAGCATTCACTGTGCCGGTGGAACGTTTATGACACAGGACCAAAACTCCAGATTTTAAGTGCCCATACTACGGACTGATAGTTGCACACAGCCCGAGTTTTTACTCTGGCAAGTAAAATCAGGATGGACCAGGCATCCCGCCAGGATTACAACTTTGTCTGTGCCAACTAATGTGCCCTTCCCCCTTCTTATAGACAAATTCTAGACTTTTAAAAATAAAGTGCTGGAGATTGTTCGAAACATCCTTTTTCCATGGCATAATCTTCAATCTTTCGAATTTCAAAAATGTGCCAAGAGGGGAGATTAGACATGATTAAAAATTGTAATTGATGGATAAAGAAAAAAAAACAACTGAGCCATGTTTCAGCATCAAGCCTTCACTAGGAAGTCAACCAGACATAAGGTACGGAGCTGTAGGTTTCTTTTAAGTTTACTTGACCAGTAGGAACATGCCACTTAGCCATACAAGTGATGACCTGCAGAGGATGTCAACATCCAAAACCTCAGTTGATTTCCTAATGTAGGCTTTATGGCAGAAAAAAGTAAATTTTAATGTTGAAGAGAGTGCCTTGTTTTTTCTTGTTTAACCATCACCTCCATGAATCCAAAGAGCACCTTAAACAAACTTTTTGTTTTTGTGCTTGAAGAAGCACTCCTTTCTATAGTTCTTTAAAAACTGTTTAAAAAACTGTTTTAAAAATTGTTTGACAGCCCAAGTTTAAAAATGATTCATTCTCTTCTAAGTTGATGATTCAAACAATCAAAAATTACCAAAGGTAAAAAGATAATGATTTGAGGTTAAATGTGAAGGAATAAATCTGCATAAAATGCAGACTAACTCCTGCACACTGTCTAAACTGCACAAATACAGTGGCAAAGTATCAGTTCTTAAAACACTGTCAATATAATTCTGCAGTTCAGACTGTGTTGAGTTTGCCTACATTTTTTTTATAACTAAGAGCAAGAAATTACCCAATATTGTGTACATAGAACTTGAGTTTTGTTGCTGTTATATTGATAAGTGTTTGATTTCAACCAGTATTATTCAAAGGTTTGAAATTCTAGTGTTGTGTCAACCTTGTTACATCCTAAAGGTACACAGCAAAAATGGACTGTGAAATCTTCTTGTTAACAATTTTAACTCCCGAAGTTTAATTTAAACTCCATTCTTAGTTAAATGCTCTGCAGTGCTATGCTCTGCATTGCTGATCTATCAGTGTTAAAGGTCACATATTTTACCCTTTTAAGACAAGTTTATATTGTTCTCAGAGGTCCCAAACACATGCCTGTGAAGTTTGTTGCTGAAAAAACACTCCAGTATTGGATTTTTGAATGTCTAAAAACCCCTCTGTTTCAGCCCTGCTCAGAATGAGCTGTTTCTGTGTCTGTGGCCTTAAATGTTAATGAGATGTCTGACTCCACCCCTGACTCCGCCCCTTCAGGAAATTGATGTGGCTTAATGGATGTGGCTCCCCTGATCCTCTTCTCAGCTGCTAGCTGGGAGAAACTTTCTTCAAGGAGGGGAGGGTCAAACGATTTGATCTGGTACAATCTGATTATTGAATCAAAATAACTTTTTGCTTTAACAAAATTTTGCTAAAAAGGGGAAAACAAGATAATTTCATAATAATCTAAGTTTATTTGATCTTATTTATAAAACAGACTAAATGCCAGGCCTCCTGTGCTAACATTCTGAAATGATGTTTAAGAAAGTTTTCATCTCACCCAGGGACCCAGGTGTCTTACTCTGACATTAAATTGGGAGATAAATATTAACATAAGTTTTTACTGATACATGTTCGTCCTTCTGCACTTGTAACTTCCTTAGCATTATTAATCCCAATAACAGTACAAACTAAATATCAAATTTTCCCAAGAAGCACAAATGAAAACAAATATAAAGTCACAGGGAGATTTGCATAGACAGAGCTCAGTGTGTCTGCTAGTACAGGAGAACAAGGGGTTAAAATAATATTGAAAACAATCAAATTAAAAGAACTTTCTATACATTTTTTATTCTTTCATAATTCTTCTTAATGTGAGTATTCAGTCTATATGTCGCAAAAACATGGTTATTTCCTTTCTCTGTGTCTCTGACCGTTCTTGATTGTTTTCAATCTTGAATTAATTCACTGGAGAACAGCTGATCTCCAGCTCAGTGAAGTCCTCTCTGTTTAACATCATATCAGAGGGTTCAGATGTATTGATTATGTCACCAAATCAATCACCAGGTGACTTTTTCCTGAGGTGCAGAACTATAACTGAAAGACGTTTAGGTGATAACCGGTGAAACACATCCAGCTACCTAGCAAGCACCTATGGTGGAACTCTCGTTTAAAGGTAAAAGGTCACTGCAGGTTGCATGAGATTACAGACACTGAGCCAGAGTATGCCGGAACAGGCTATGAAAACAAGCAGCACAGCCTCAATGAACCGATCTCTAATGTTAAAACTGGTCCAAAGACCAGTTCTTGCCTCATATTTACTGATCCAGGGCTCTGCAGACCACTCTGCACCCGGACCGCTGATGTCAAGATTGGTTAACTGATCTATATCGGATTATCTTTACACCACTACCTACTGACATTTCAAATGGGGGGGGGGGGATTCCCATCATGCCTTAAGGTAGAGATGTGTTTCAGAAGTTTATAGATGTATTTATAGTAGTGCTGTTAATTGTTAAAAAATTAATGAAGTTAATCACATCACTATGCTGTGCTTTAGTTTTGGTAATTTTTAGATTTTTAACCATTCTTATGATCAAGTGTTTATTTTCATTATTTTAACTTTATGTACAGCACTTTGAAACCACTTTTTACTAATATATATATATATATATATATATATATATATATATATTTTTTTTTTTTTTTTTTTCAATTATTATTATCTATAAATTAACATTTGAAATACTACCATTTACTTGTATTTTTGGTTGGGATAAATTAGTACAAGAATGGTGTTTAAATGAAGAAATATTAAACAAACTAGAGTTTTTAAACTTATGTGTGGTTTGTAAATCAGAGCGTCTTAATTCACTGAGCAACAATGTTTATAAATTGCAAACGAGCCCAGGAGACAAACACATCAGGTACAATATAACTTGTGCTGTAAAGTGAATGGTCAGGTGTGCTGTTACCCCGAGGTAGCTGAAGTTGCTGACTGATGTCCATTGGTCTGTAGTCAGTGTAATGTAGCTCGAGCCTGCTGCTCCGCTTTAGTTGCCTTTTTAGCTGTCAGTTCATGGATTCTTGAGACAGTAGTTCTCGTAGGTGTTCTGTGGTACGGGTCATCAGAGGTGACCCAGATGATGTGTTGAAGCCCCTTGTCGTTTTGGGGACAAATCCAGGTCTACTGGTTTGTGCCGGTGTAGCTTGACGTTATGACTTGATCCCGTGTCATTGTTAGCGTCTTTGCAAACATGCGTTTTACCCAGAGGTGGTACTTCAGACTCGTTGTGCTTCAGAGTAAAGACAGTTCATCACCGCAGTATGTACACACAACTTTTGTTTCATCCAGACTTCCAGTAGGCAGCTTTTTAAATCTAAATTTGCCTTGAAGCAGACCTGGGTCTGTCTCCTCGCTCATCACTACTGGCTGCGTTTGACCTGTCTTTAACCTTTTCACCCAAGGGTTGTAAACATCCGCACAGGAGGACTACGGGAGGAAGTTGTGGTCAACCTTAGTCATATGATTAAATTGCGTTTTTTGTTTTTTGTTTTTGTTTTTTTTTTCGCGTTAAGCTTTCCGGATTAATCACGAGCATTAATGCGTTTATATTAGCAGGCCTAATTTATAAATGTGTTTAGATATTGCCTGTTTTACTATGAGGCTGGGAATTTGAATGTTGGAATTCTGTTGCTCATTTTGCTTGTGGACTATAGTTGTTTTCTTTTGTTCTGCATCATGAGTGAAGTTATCCACTGAGTTGGCCACTTACTGCCAGTGGCAAGGGATGATCAACAGCAAAGTATAGTATACTGAATTATACTAAAGAGTGTGTCTTTGGCCTGCTTATGTCTCTTTTCACTGTCTTTTCCTAAAAACACCCAATTTTCCCACAGGTGGTCAATATAAGGTGGTAATCTTTACAATGTGTGAAAATTTCTAGTGATGCATTAAAAATTGAAATTATAAATACTTAAAATTTAAACTCAAATTGAAAGGAAATAACACATTGTTGTGTTGAAATTTCACTTTGTGTAAAAAAAAACTGTTAAGAATTAACATAACAACAGAGTTAGAATAATAACACTTCCCAGCATGTTACTGCCGGTGTAGGGCGGATGGAGAGACAGGTTTTGCTGTCTGAATAGGCTGATAAAGTGTAAGGATGTGTTTTTGGGTGATTTTTGAGAGTGATGCAGATCAGTTTAGCCCCAGCTGCCTGTCTAAACTAGCCTGCAGGTATTGTTCCATTTATTTTGTACTTTTTGGCTGACCACTGAGGTCAGCCCTACACATGGCAATGTCAGTGTCTGAGTCTGTCTGTCTGGTGGTAAGTAACTGAGTGAGTGACCCTTTTGTATTACCCGTACAATACAGAGTTGTGTTTGCTTGTACTGAATGCTGGCAGTGATGGCTACCTCCACTGTGTTAACTAGGCTGTAGTTAACATAATTTATGTATGGCTCATGCATACAGTGTTGCTCTATGGGCAGGGTTTACTCATGCTGGTAGCCCTGTATTGGCTGCCTTGCCTCCACTGTTCTAAACACTCAGATATAGCTTTAGCCTCTGTTTCACCAGAACTGGGCCAAATTTCTGTATGACAAGGACAAAAAACAACCCTTTAAGCTTTTCATCTCGGTAAAGATGTTTTCACTCCTCTGCTGACCTGCTTTGGCATGACTTTGTGATAGTTGAAGGGGAAAAGCTAACTTGTGTGAATGCTTGTGTACACAACGGCTGCTCATGTAGCAATTAGCTCCAAGTTACAGCAGCACTTAGTCAAAACCGGGCATTTCTTCATTAAAACAAGTGAAGACAGCCACACTAAAACACGGAAAGCTTTCTGCGTCAGAAAACATGCTGTCGCTCTTCTTGTTTGACATATAGCATGACTTTTTGCAAGCTTCCTGCATGGCTACATACCACTAGAAGTAACTGCCAAACACGTGCATGTCTAATAAGACTCCTTTAAAACTGAGAATTCACCTTTACTGGTGCATACTGGTTTGCTGTATGAATAAATACACTCACGTGCCACCCTGAGATCAAGCGCTCCCAGTGTCCTGAAAACATAATCGGCCCCAGCATAATCCTTTTTAAAGCCATATTTAAAAGTCACACATAAAATATTGAATCTGCCCTGTGTTTGTGCGAGAGAGAGACAGAGGGCATGCATGCATTTCCCATGGCGAGCGTACGTGTTAGCCCGGTGGTGTGGCGATGCGTCTTTGTCCTTCCTCCTCTCCCCCTGCAGAAAAGATGACTGATTCAGGGGTGTGGGGGCTCTTCCCTCACTCTGTGTCATTTCCAGGCCAGCACCCCCCAGGGGGAGCCTCCATGACGTTGCCTACACAACAGCAGCAGCACCCCCACCACTGAGAGAGCCCCCCCACCCCCGGGCCTGTGACACACATAACACATTGGCTCTGTCAACGCCACAGCTTATTTTAGAGCGGCCTCGTTGGCTGCTGGGAGAACTTTAACTTCATGTAAATCATATTAATAAATTTTCAAGAGTTAGGGGAGAGAGGGGGAGGGAGGGTATCGCTCTGAGGATTTCAGCACACATGCCAGCGCCAGAAGGTGAGCGGGACAGTGACGGAGAGTCAGCAGGTGAAGGAAGAGGAGGAGGAAGAAGAGAGATGGCACACGGCATGGTCCAGTAAGTACTGAGCAGAAGGAGGTCAGGATAAAATGATTTACAATGACCTGCAGGCAACCATTGTTATGGGTGGTGATTTTACACGTAACAATAAAATTTGATGCATGTGTTTCATCTTCCCTGGCGTGAATTACACAAAGATACAACTCACTGGTTAGAGAATCTCTGAGGAAAAGCTATTTCGTTGAATTTTAAGCAACATGAGTAAACAAGGCTAGAAAATGTTGCATTTCGATGTACAATGCAAACTGAGTAATTATTGCAACCACGTCATGCTAATTGTTATATCACATCCCTTTACTTGTGTGTTTGCATGTTGACGTTCATCCTCAGATTGCATTGCACTCCAAGGAAAACTGAGATGACACAGTGTTCCATTTGTTCAATTGGGCCCCTGCTGCTGGCTTCTAATAGGTCTTTCCAACCAGCTCATCTTCTCTGTTTCATCCACCACCTGCCTCCCTGTCACACAACAGCAAGAAAAAACAGACAAATCACCTCTGTGTTGACTTCTTATTTCACCCCAAACAATGAAGACCGGCAAACAGGGAGGAAAAAAATAGCCCCTTTAATTTTCACTCATCATTCAATAGTTTCAGATAAAATGTCACACAAGACGAGGATGAGATGAAAAAAACAGCGAGATGTGATGATGAAGGTGAAATTGTCCATGTTTAGCACAGCTCAGGACAGCACAGTGGGTCATTGATCGCTGAGGAGGAGATACTAATGCAATCGATGCCACACACTGATGAGGGTGTTTGCAGGAAGTGAAGCCCATCATCTTCCTCTCTCACCTCACCTGACATCCTTACAGACTCTAGAGGAAGGGAAGGGCAGCATGTGCAGAGGAAGGCTGCATGAGTTGATCCACGCTCATCTTGGACAATCATTTTACCTTGATACACACGGACAAACATGAGGAGGGTGTTTACTTGAGGGTACCTGAGCGCATCATATGTGAGCTGGGGGCACTATGGGTCGAGTCATGTCTCTTTAGGTGGAATAAAGTTGCTGCATCCTGTTTCAGGAGTTATCTACTGATTCAGGAACCAGAGGTGGAAAATAAAATGGTAGGTTTATTATTTTTCTTGTATTGGTACAGTTTGACCCTGATTATTTGTACTTTTAACTCCTTGTATTTAATGGTACAAATTGTTAATGCATTTGAGCAAAATATTGCATGGCTTTAATTTAGTGTCATAATGTGCCACATTTCTCATATCTAAAACTGAAACAATGTTGTTAGAATTTAAGAATGAAACTGAAGGGATTCCAGTGGGTTGGGGTTTGAGGTTTGTATTTGTGCTTGCTTTACATTCTTAAAACTTACAATCGTCCACCAATTGTGACATACAGTTTAGCCTGTAAGAATGCTCTTCTCTCTATATTCAAATATATTTAATAGTAAAGGCCTTTACAAGGATAGACATGGGAAAGTGCTCTATTTGCTGTAGTGCAGTGCATTGGAATACTACACCTGTCCCTGCAAAACAACAGCCTTGCAAAGCAGATGGAACGGCCAGATTCCATGTCATCCTCCAATCTGTGCCAGGTCTGAAAACGGACCTGACCAATCAGTGTCTTTTTAGGAGAATGAGGTAGTAGCAATAGGTAGAGTATAGTTGTACTGAAAGCTGGTAGCAATGGCCACCATTGTGTAGCATTTAGCTAAATGTAGCTATATTATAACAGTAGATTAAGCAGAACAGGACCACATTTCTCTATTTAATAAAGAGCAATGAGGAGTACTACAAGCTTTTTAAGATAGAAAAAATGTTTTCACTCTTCTCCCTTTGAGAAGATATTGACTTAGACGTGTAGTACAGCAGCAGTTTTATCAGAACTGGGCCACATTTTTTTTTATTTAAAGGTCACATATTATACAAAATACACTTTTTCAGGCTTTTCTAACAAAACTGTGTGCCTCTGGCCTGTCTACAATGCCCCCAAGAATCACTAAAATGTGACCTAGACCTCAGCATCCTAACTTTGCAGCAAACAGAGCTCACAGCCTAGTGCTCAGCCAGCGGCAGGAAGTGGTGTTAAAAAACTGTCCACCAAATTCTTCTAAAATAAATCAGATTCACTTGAAGACAAACTTTTGTCAATCACACTAGAATGAAAAAATTCTTAGAATCTTCTATTTAACCACGACATGGAAATATATACTGCTACCCAACACTAAAATTCTGAGGTGTATTTTACAGTTTCTATGATAACATCCACGGGAAATTCCATTCACTGTACTGCATCACTGACACACACATATGCATTCCTCCAGTGTGTGGCTCTTAATTACCGCAGCCCTTGGCGCGACGGGAGTGACAGCAGGCAGAGGGGGATGTGGGGGCAGTGGGGGTGTCTGTGGCACCCAGTGGGTCACTGTCACAGCACTATCTCAGCTCACCGACGCCCACAGACGAATACTGATCACATCTCGCGTACACAGGAGGCCGAGGAGGGAGAGGGAGGGAAAACGGCTGCCAATGAAATTAATTAGCCTCTGCTAGCTTCATAATGCTGGGGAGGTCAGTTGTATTCAGTCATGCTTGTACCTGTTTTTTATGTGATCGTGTGCATGTATTCATGAGTGTGTGGCTGTGTGGATAATCGTGTTTGTTCACCCACTGTAAATCTGAGTCTTCTTTTCTCTTTCAGTGGAGAAGGAGCCATGAACTTCTTGGCATCTGTGTCTGAGCATGTTTGGTGCGTTTGTGTAATTTGGATTCGTTTGTGTTGGAGTACCTTATTTCTCTCCACAAACAAAGAGGAGAAGAAGACAAGCTTTCCTTCCTTCTTTCCCTGGCAGCAGCAGCAGTAGTGGCGATGGCTGCGGCTGCCTCCTCACAGCCCATGTGTTGATTACAAGGCCCGGCACACGTACATATGTTCGCTGTCTGTCTGGCTCAACAAGATACAGACTGCTAACACGCTTTACTAATCATTCCAACAGCACATGCTCTCCAGGGACGCCAGCCAAACTCCATATTTCAGCACACACTTGTCAACATAATGTTATCAACAGCCTTAGAAATGTGATATAATAGGAGTGGAAGACAATCAGAGCAGGCAGCTGCCTGCTGCTGACAATCAAATATAAAACTCTTTCATTCCTGAATGTAAGATTATATTGATTTATGTACGGCTGCAACAACTTCATCACTGATTAATCTGCTTATTGTTTTTCTCAGTGAAGTCTTTAATTGCCTTTTTATTGTGCTGACAGTGATTAGAGTTGGGTCTTGATAATTATACATCAAAGAGCACGATAGACCTTCTCTTCTTATTAGAGTGACATGAGATAACTTTGGCTACGAATTAGCGCAACACAGATGAAGATGGATTAAGTAACTGGTTTTTAAAGTGAAAGTTTTTACCTGGGGCTGCACAGTGGTGCAGGGGTTAGCGCTGTTGCCTCGCAGCAAGAAGGTTCCTGATTCACTTCCTGGTTTACGGCCTTTCTGTGTGGAGTTTGCATGTTCTCCCTGTGCATGCGTTAAATAGCAGTCATACATATAATTTCCCTATATTTTAATATTTATTATTTTCATCAACTTCAGTCCTGTCAAAACTACTGAACTTTTGAATATTTGGAGGATTTTAACCCTTTTAATACCGGTCTGACTACAAGAAGTTGCTGTTGTTTTTTTTTAGGAAAAAAAAAGAGAATGAGATATTAAAAAAATAATTGTCAGGTGGCTATTTTTTCTTAAGCATAACCCTGGATAGTAGCAACAATTGCAAAATTTTTATGGGTTATTGTTTTTTGTGTTGTGTATGATGCTCTCTTACAAATCACTATGCAATAAAAATATTACAGATAAATATTAACAACATTTATGGCTTAAAACTATTACTCAGTTTCAGGCCTGATCCAAACTACCAAATATTAATTTATTTTCAGGACTGTAACCAGTGAAATGACCCTTTGAATACACGGTGTCACTGTTTGATATGAAGATCACATGGGCTATTTTTTTCAAATTATAGTCTTGGATTTATCAAAGATTAGCAACAACATTGATTTTGATGCATGCTCAGTGTTTTCTTTTTTGTCAGAGTTCAATTTTAAAATGTACTTCATAATAAGTCATTAATGGACAAAAATGTCCTATTTACTCCCAGTACAATCATGTTTTCTAATCTCTCTGCCATGACATGATAAAAACATGACTTCTCTAATGTCAGTGATTTATTTTGCAAATGTAAAATGCATCATTTTTAGTGTCCATATCTAGATGTTGCTAATTCCCATTAGAAACTATGCACATTCTTAGTGATGAAACATAAATAGATGGTAATAATGTTGTTTTTCACTTCTTTTTAAAGTTGTACATTGGTATCAGATTTATGCAATGATCAACTTTATTCAGCATTTTGCTACAATTTTGTGAACTGCAGTCAACATTCAAAGTCAATGGCTAACACTCAAAAACATCCAAATACTATCGCAAGTTGTTTTTTGTTTACAAAAGTCTTTGTAATAAGGAACATGATCGCTAGAGCCTAAAAAACTGAATAAAACTGTTTTTTTTTTTCTTCTTTTTGCACAATTTATCAGGAGAAATGTGTGCCCATGTGTGGTGGTTGGTGGGCTAACACTCACTTATGTCTCTGCTTTTCACGAAGTGAGATAGTGAACACAACCTCACCATTTAGAGAGGATGCCACGGATGAAGCTGGGTCCCAAAAGAGGAAAGACTGTGCACCCACTGCAGCCAACAGGAGGTGGAAATGGAGCTGCACTTTCTAACCACCTGTCCCTTGTACCATGACATCAGAGACAAGTTCTTTCCACTTTCCACCAAAAAACAAAAACAATTCACCAGGATGAACAACAAAAAGGAGCTTGGCAAATCTGTTGTAGGAGCCTAAGGGAATCCCCAAAAAGCCTAGGCAATGGATGGGTGTTTTAACAGAAGCATCTTATTATTGATGTATGCATGTGTTTGTGGGTGTACGAGAGAAAGAGAAAGGCACTGCAGTAACCTTATTTACCACTGCTTATCTGTGTGTGCAATTTGCACAAACTTTTGAATGTCTGGACACATGCAGTTTTGCCCTTGTTATCAAGATAATGATTGCACAGCAGCTAAAACAAAAAGTAAAGCACTTCAAATTAAAAAGGAGTGGCTCTGTTACATGCTTTATTATTAATGGGTGGGTCTGAGTATTACATAGGAATAACTACAGGTAACGGGTTGGGTTTCAGTACTGAGCTCTACAGGTAAAGGCTATGACTAGACTGTAGGATTTAAGCAGAAAGGGTTAATTTTTTTCATATTTCTTTAAATGCATACCCAATCTTTTTATTAATCAGATGGTGATATGCAGAAACAGAGCAAGGATGTTGTAAAAACTTGCTCTCCTTGTTGAGCTCTGGGTCTCTGTGGTATAAAACATGAGCTGCAGAGTGTTCAATCATCTTCACCCTGTCAGTGCAAAGACAAAGAGCTGCCTCCAAGCAAGCCGGGATGGTCATAGGTGAGTCACACACTCACACTGGCTCACACTAGGGACCGGGCTGGCTGGAGGAGTGACTCGCTGCGGTGCCCTTGGCTTGATCTTCAGGCCTGGCCATTGTTAATGGACACAGTAGACTCACAAAAACACACATGTGCATGCACACATACACACTTTTATCATGCCTGACCACTGACTAACCTCTGTTGTCGGTCTGACCCCCCACCTCGGGGCCTCTGCTGTCCTGTCACACTGCTGTGAGATCAGCCCCCGTCTCCTGCTGGGAGCCAGGAGGTGGTGAACGGAGTCGGGGGTAGATCGTGTGCGTGTGTCGAGGCAGGGAGCGTGTCATGTCTCTGATGGCCCAAAAAACAGCTGATCTCATCCACTATGTGTCTTTTATTACATTTATTTCATTTCTCCATCTGCCCAGCCTGTCCTTTCCCAAAGACCGAGCAGAAACACACTGGTCTTTTCCCTGAGTGACCTGGTGACTTGTATGTTTGTTCAGGCTGCATAATTCATAAAGCTGCTGGCTAGTCATGTGACCTGCTACACACTGCCAGTAAGAGTGACAAATTCATAAAAAAGAAAGAGCTCAGTGGAAATGTTTTGTCCGGAGGTGTAAAAGGCTATGCTACCTCACACTCCCTGTGCTCAAAGCCTCTAACACTTTTCCTTCTTTCTCATCCAATCACAAACAGCTTTACTTATCTGTGGGGAAATGTCTACATGAGACCATTTGCAACAAGCTGTCGAAATGTTTTTTTTTTTCCTTCTCTTAGTGTTGCAAAGCCCCGTTCCCTGGATTGCGAGCAAGGACAGGTCAGGAATGTTTAAAGGGAGGAGACGGATGGGTGCAGAGGGACTGTCTGGAGAATAAAAATGTTTAGCCACTGTTTTTTTTTTTTTTTTTTAATTGTTCAAATGGTTGAGATTAATAGTTCATATGATATTTTTAAGATCTTCTGTATAAAATTGTATTATGTAAAAAGAAGCATTTGCATAGCTTAATTATATACAGTCAAGTATTTTTCATATACAGTGCCTATAAAAAGTTTTCACCTCCTGGTGTTTTACTCTTCTAATGATTTTATAAATCAATTATTGTCAATGTAATTCAGCTTTTTGACAAATATTATGAAAAACCCTCTTTACTGTCAAAGTGAAAACAGATTTCTGCAGACTGATGTCAATTAAATACAATATGGAATATAAAAGAAGTGACTGCATACATTTTCACCCCTTCAAAGGGACTGACCTAACTCAACAGAGATCCAGCCAAGTGGGGCTAGTAGTCTCACAGTTAGTGAAATGGTGATCACCTGAGTGCAGGAATGTGTCTCAAGGGATTGTAGTATAAATACACTTGTGTGTGGAAGGTCCAGTCCCTGGTTAATCAGAATTCCTGGCTACCATTACACCATGAAGACAAAAGAACACCCCAAGCATCTCAGAGAAAATGTTACTGAAATGTAAAAGTCAGGGGATGGATACAAAAAAAATTAGGAGGCACTGATCATCCTCTGAAGTTCAGTTAAATCCATCATCAAGAAATGGGAGGATTATGGCACGTGTAAATCTGCCTAGATCAGGCCATCCTCACAAACTGAGCGACCGTGCAAGCAGGAGACTATTAAAGAGAGACTCCATGGTCAAATGGACCATGGCAATGACCATAACCAAACACTGCACATAACCATGAGCACACCACCCCCACTTTAAGGCATGGTGGTGGCAGCATCATGCTGTGGGGATGCTTCTCAGCAGCTGGCCCTGGAGGGCTTGTAAATGTAGAGTACTATGAATGTGGCAAAATATAGGAAAATTCTGGAGGTTATTCTTATTCAGTCTGCCAGAGAACTATGAGTTGGGTGAAGGTTTATTTTCTAGCAAGACAATGACCCAAAAAGCATGCAGTGAAAGCTACACAGAGATGATTTAAAGACAACAAGGTGAATGTTCTGGAGTTGCCAAGTCAAAGCCCAGACCTCAATTCAATAGAGATATTGTGGCTGGCCTCGAAAACGACTGTTCACCCCAGAGCTTGAGCAGTTTTGTAAAGAAGAATAGAGTA
This sequence comes from Cheilinus undulatus, assembly GCF_018320785.1. Taxonomy (NCBI): domain Eukaryota; kingdom Metazoa; phylum Chordata; class Actinopteri; order Labriformes; family Labridae; genus Cheilinus; species Cheilinus undulatus. The sequence goes on along the minus strand of NC_054867.1, from coordinate 19,066,748 downwards.
AAATTGCAGTATCCAGATGTGCAAGATTGAGACCTATCCACACAGACTCAGTGCTGTGATTTCAGATAAAGGTGCATCTACTAGTGAAGTCTGCTTTCACTTTGTCATTAAAGATGTTTTTTTTTTTTTTCCCAAAAAGTCAAATAATACTGACCATGATTGATTTTTATAATCAATAAAAGGGTAAAACATCCAAAGAGTTGAATACTTTAAAGGCAATGTACATTACAACAGAGTGTGAACAGCACATCACTGCATTAACTTTATCTGAAAATGTGTGAATGGTAACAGAAATGTTGTGGTTCCAGTTAATGAAAACGTTTAACCAATTAACCAATTTTGTCAACATGTTCTCACAAAATGCTAACACCTATTACTAAAATGTATACAGACAAGAAATACAGACATGCTCATATTTGACAGAATTCATCACTAATTTGGAGGATAATCCTGATCATTGTACTTGCTGCTGTTTTTCCCTAAAATAAGAGCAATAATATTGAGAAGTAGTTTACAGATATCACACTTTAACTCACATGTTTAAAACAATGGCCTTGCAGCTGAACTTGTAGATTTTCAGGAGGCTGTAATAGCTAGAATATATGTTCTCTTTCATTGTGCAGTGTGGGTATTGTTATTGTTGGAGGGATTGTGATTGTTTAAATTGACAGAAAAGCTTTCTGAGTTATCCTATAATTAAACAAAAATATTAGAGACCTAAAGCAGCCATCGTGTTAATGGAAGATTGAAAAATTCTCTCTCTTTCTGCTGAGAAAATCACCTCTTATTTTACCCCGTTTACAGCCTTAATTTGGACAGCAAGGCTTCTAAACTGGGACCACAATGGATACCAACTGTGCTGCAGAGATATGAGTCAAGGCTTGAGGAAGAATCTCCTGAAGGGGTGCTTTTTGGGGGAAGATTACAGAGCGCTCAGTAAACCCCGCTCAGAGGAAAGCACTGGGCAGGCTGAGCAGAGGATGGATTAATAGGCAAGAGTCCACTCTGGGTGTCCTCGCCAGTCTTTACGGCTTTTCAAGACTGTTTGGCACTGGTGATTTCAAACTTTTCACTTCTGTTTGTTTTTCTGACCTTGCCTTTTTCTCTCAGATTTGTTCCTCTGTTTATAAGATGTTGTATTGTTCTTTCTGTTTGTTAGGGATAACTGGACTCTGTATGACTGTCTTGTATTTGAAATATATTCTGGTTCACATTACTACTACAGTATGCATAAGGTTCACCGGTATTTATCGGCACATACAGAGTAAGATATGACAAGTCCTCCTTTTTTTATTCCACCCTTCCACAGAGCGGGAATTCCTGGCCAAAGAGGAGCCCGACCAGAGCCAGGGGACCTGGCCTCTGCACCCTCCTCCTGTTCCTGCTTTGATTTCCAATATGTCCTCCCATCACCACAAATGGCTGCAGAGGAAACATTTCAGTCATAGCGAGGCCCTTGGGTCCCTGAGGCTGATAGGGGGCAGAAATTGGAGAATAATGAAACAGAATATTTGACTGGGCTCTGATGGGGAAGAATCTGGAAATAAAGCCATAGTAACATGTCTGAGCTTTGATTTTTCTCTCTTTTTCTCATCTTCCTTTAAGTGAACGTTGCCTCTTAATATCGGCTGCTTGGCATTGCCACCCAAGGGTTCACGGCCCTTCAACTGCAGCCCCTTGTTACCGTCAGCCAACAGAGAAATACAAAAGACCAGACCAATGTGTGGCTTTGCCAAGAATCAAAGAAGAATATGGAAGCTATCCGCAGAGGAATTCATTGCTTCAACCTAACTAGAGAGAGGATATACCAGATCTGGTTCAAATCAAGGTGAACAAAAGACACAGAAAAAACTACAAGCATGCACCTCAGGTTGTTTTTCTATAAATACTTTGTCCGTGCACAAGTACAGAAACAGTCTTACTTCACCATTTAAAGCTGGTGTGAAAGTGAGTGATTTTGGGGCGCTGTACATAAGAAGCTCAGTGTTGGTCCCGTTTACTGAAGCTAGCATAAGACTTTTGCCAAGTTTTGGATTTTACCACCAGCTACCATATGAGAGGTTCTTATACTAACCATAGCAACTAGAAGGTTTTAGCCTTTCAAAAAATGTAAAACACAAGCATGAAACATTTAGAAATGGTACCTGTTTATCTTTGCTGGCTGCAGGCTATCACTGACATGTCAAACTATTATCTTATATTTTTACAGTAGTAACCAAATGTTTTATTCAAGACAAAAGACAATAACAGGTCTGTTAATTGTATGAATCAATCATGATCTGTATAATTTAGCTTTTTGACAAAAAATAAGTACAGAAACATCTTTAATGCCAAAGTGAAAGCATATTTCTTCAAATTAATGCCAATTAAATTAAAATATGTAATATAAAATACATGACTTCATAAACATTAACTGCCTTCCAATCGGTGCATGCACCTTTGGCTGAAATCACAGCACTGAGTCTGTGTGGGTAGGTCTCACTCAGCCTTGCACATCGGGACACTGCAGCTCTGTCAGTTTGCACAGGATTGGGTGTGAAAAACTCTTTTCAAGTCCAGCCACAAAATCAACAGTTACCTTGTTGTCTTTAAACTATTTCTGTGTAGCTTTCGCGCTATGCTCCAGGTCATTGTCTTGCTGGAAAATAAATCTTCACCCAAGCAGTAGTTCTCTTGCATAAGATTGTCCTCCAGGATTTTCCAATATTTTGCCACATTCATACCCTCTACCTTTACAAGCCTTCCAGGGTCAGCTGCTGAGAAGCATCCAAACAGCGTGATGCTGCCACCACCATGCTTCACAGTAGTTATAATGTGTTTGTAGAGATGTACGGCGTTTGGTATTCACCAGTAGGTGATTTGGGTTTATTTTAACAAGGGGGATGCACCTTGTTACTCCCACCAATGCACCAATCATGGTCAGTCATGCTGTCTCAGGTGGACCTCATTAAAACATTTTGACTGTGAGACGTCATGGTGCCTTCAAGTGCAAGTCAGAAATCTAACTTATACTTGAATGATAAGCAGGTTGCTTAAAACAGGACAGTTAATATTTTTTGTTATTTTCCTTTGTAGAAATGCAGACATTTGCCATACCTTATTGTTCTTTTATTACTGGAGCATTTTTAAAATAATGACAGACATAGCAAAGCACAACCATATATTCCAGTTTTCAAAATTCCATAAAATAACAAAATCCAATTGTTAGCAGTAGTTGTCATCAGAAAATCCCAGCATATTCTTGTACAGGGGGTCTCTAGGTGTCCCTCTGAATTTCCATGTTATTTTACTGTAGCATTTTTAATAATTAGATGTTAAAATCATTGCAAAATCCCATTCATTTCTACTCTGGCATATTAAAAAAATATATAAGAACTCTTAGCAAGTTTTGTTTGTATTTAAGTACTGTGTTTAAAAGTAATTAATAAATACAACATTAAGTTTAATGCAGTGGACTAAGTTTGTTCAGGCAGGATTTTCTCATGTTTCTTGCAATAAACTAATACAGTCAGTTAGAGTTCATGTAAGAAAAAACTCATCTCAGAAAAAAAGTTTAACATTAAAAATCTATGAATAATGAACACGTAGAGATGGGCACAAACACATCAAAAAGTATCTTGTTACAAATACTTGCTAGAAATGTAACAAAATACACAGAAAATATAGGACGAGAAATGTAGTTAATTAAAGTACAAATAATTTTTTGTCATTTATACAAAAATGATTAAACAAACTGATATAAAGCTGCAACAATTAGATAATCAAAATAGCTGGCAATAAATCAACTCATTGACTTATCATTTTGGTTTTCAGTGAGCACAGAGAAACTTTCCATTTTCAGCAGATTAATGTGAGAACAGCCTAAAACAGCAGTACTCAACCTTAGGAGCCACATTGTCTTCAAAATACTATTGTGAGAGCCTCAATCCAAAACTAGGCATGTGATGATCAATCTGTCCATAATTGAAATGAAACAGTGAACTGGTGGATTATTGTGTTTTTAAATGGGATGAAATAGGCTGCATAAAAATGACTGTACTGTATCAGAGGAAAGGATATTTTACTGATGATAAGCATATGTTTTTATTTATGTAAGTTCCATCTGGACTAAAGTTTTATTTTAAATATCAGAACGTGCCGACTTAGAGCTATAAGAAGCTTTTCAAAGAGCTGATGAATCATGGGTGTCTGTTTGGGTATTTATATTTCATATTCGGACATTTAATGTAGTTCTGTTAGTTTACTGTACTCTGTTACCTTAAAGTTATACTTTCTATTTTGTTTCCTCTCATTATTATTGCTTTTAGCTGAAGGGGGAGTGTCCCCATATTGGTGTTTGCCCTGGGCCTCCAAATGGCTAAAACCGGCCCTGCCTCACTGCTGCAGCTCCTCCTCACAAATCGTTTTGTCCTGCCGGTTTGTTGCTTTCATTTTTCTGCCCTTTTGACAGGATATTTATTAATAGTACGTTTCAGATCAAATAAAACACTCACGTTTGGACAAGTTTTACTCAATTTTACATTATTTCCAAATGTGATCCATGCGTGTTTGGCTCGTTCATGATGATGTGCATCGTAAAAGTCATCATCAAATACGAGTACTGGGAGAGCATCAGCAGGGAGTGAGTGAAGAAATGTACAAAAATGAGGACATTAGAAGCTTCAGTTTGAACACGTTCCTCCAGCCTGGGTGCACCGGATGGTGATAAAATACAAGTTTTCATTTGAATTTGGCAGTTAAAGTCTGTCTTCTTTGTGTGGACTTATATTTATCGATATGACTTATTGCAAAGAGTCTTTACTGTTGACAGTTTTCCCCTTTATAGAGATTTCCGGGAGGATTGTTTTTAAAGTAAGCCTTAAAAGAGCCGCAACTGGTCACTGAAGAGCCACATGCGGCTCAAGAGCCACGGGTTTAGTAGGCAGTGTCAAACTCTGAGCTTCACTGTACACCCAGGAGGAGAGGGGGAGGGAGGCGGGGTAGCGGCGCAACATCAGCACATTGAACAGGCTGTGTATCCAAGGGACACTACAAGTTATGCAGGATGGGAATGCCGACGTAAAAACAGGGGGGCTAATTAAACAGTGGCGATCCTCTTCAGTTTAATACATAAATGGGAAACCCTGTAAAGGATCAATGAGTCAGGCAGAAAATACTCAACTAAACATCCCTGCTCTGCCCTGACAGAGAGGGGATGGCAGGTTAACAAAGGGGACGCATTTTGGGAATTTTGCTAACAAGGGGGACACCATCCCCCCTCACCCCCTCAAATCGCCTACTGACTCTATTAGGTCGTTTCCATCGAGCGGTTCGGTTCAGTTCGGTACGGGACGGCACGCTTTTTTTGTTGTTTCCATAGAGAAAGGGTCCCAGAAAAGCGTACCGTCCCACTTTTCGGCACCCTTCCGTAGGGGGCGCCAATCTTACCTAACCGTACCAAAAAGGTGGAGCTACACACACAACAATAGGGGCTGCACTGACATCACGTCAGCGCGCGACTCAGCTGCTCGCCTCTGGGCTTCAATGACGGAAGTCTGCTGTGAGAAGCGGGCAAAAACGGGAGAAAAATGGACCAATATCTGCCTAAATGGGAAATATCTGGACTCGACGGAGATCCAAACTGTTTCCTAGTCTATGGATGTTGGTACCTGACCACAAATCAAGTTTCCTGACATTTAGCTGGATGATTTTAAGAACACAAAGCAGAACCTGAGGGCTCACATCAGCCTGATCCATCCGCGATGGATGAGAAACTAAATTAATGCAGAATTTTCGTGAATACGAAGCCTTAGAACAGTTCATTCTCATCTGTAACTAGTTATTAATCTACGTCTTACGTTAGATAAACTGTGAAAACATCGCTCTGTGGTTGTTTAACGGGCTCGTAAAACTTCAAGCTGCAGACTATTTTTAAATGAGATCAGCGCACCCCGGATTTCTAAATTAATCTAGCTTGATTTTAACACCAGCTGAACTTTAACTTTATTTTGAATACGGCGAATTCTCACAGTACAGCTCTAAACTTTCATATTTTGTCGATTAAACTGTTCAAGACTAGATATATTCACATATTAACGTAGCGTTACGACTTAAACCGTCTCTGTACACGTATTCCATCAGCTGAGGATCTTTACTGACAGCGGTTAATATCATTAAGATGTAGTTATTTTTTTAAAAGCACTTTCAGCTGAAATAAAGCTGTTTACTGCTTATTCCCGACTGATTTCTGTCACTCATCCTTTCTATAACTCTGCAGCTGGAACAGTTGACTCGCGCTGTCTGTGACTTTACATGCATGCTGTCACAGCCCCGCCCACCCAAGTGAGAGCACGGGTGTCTGTGGAAACGCAAACTATTTGGGGGTACCAAACCATACCAAACCGAACTGAATCAAACCAGACCCCCTGATGGAAACAAGGCTTATCTTTCCCATTTACTGCCAGCATTGTTTGGGCGAAGCACCTGGATGGGCTGAGCCTATCAATTGTGGGTTATCAGTCTCTCAAACCCCAGCGCTACTGTAACGGGGCTAAAGACTGCTAGCGCTGTGCTAATGGTGATTCACGCTGGTCTTTACTAATAGACCACAACAGAGAGTGGTCTAGGCCTGCCCTCTCTGTAAAGTCTCTTTAGGGAGGAGAAATCCTTGAGGATCGAGGCTGAGAACAACAATGACGTCCATGAAAAAAAAATCTGCAGACAGTGATGGCAGAGCAGGACAAGAGACTTGCGGGAGAGTGGCACATCAGGTTGCTAGAAGAAAAGCTGGAGCGCCTGAGTCCGTCCGCCAGTGAGCAGAGCTCGGCCATCCAGGAGGAAGTCAGTACCACGCAACTGGAAGTATTAAAGACTGAGCTGCAGAGACTGACGGCCAAACTCGAGGCTAAGGAGGAGGCCAGTCTAGTGATGAAAAGAGAGATGCGAGCACTCCGAAAGCAGCTCCAAATGCAGAGTTCCAGCATGGCGTCTCTCACTGACAATACTCAAAAAGCTCCTAAAGAGACTCCTCAAGAGGTCCAAGAAGAGCCAAATAACACTGCACAGATGAGAGAGCTCTTAGATCTAGTTTCCTGTCAAAACGACTGTCTGCAGGAGGAAATGAAAAGGTCTAACTCTCTCCAAAAAGAGGTCCAGGAAGTCCGGCAGAGGCTGACTGCAGAGATTGACTCTCAAAGGCAGGAAATATGGAACCTCCCACAACACCTCTACCCTCCTGAAAGTAGAGGAACTAAATGGTCAGCTGCTGCTCCAAGCATCATCCACAAACTTGAGTCCAAACTCCAGGTAGAGAGAGAGAGAAATCAGACTCTGAAACAGGAAATCCAAAATGCAACTGAGATAACTGCATGCCAGAACGACCACCTGCAGTGTGAAAAACTGAGGGCTGACTCTCTGGAGAAAGAGCTGCAGAAGGTCAAAGGTCAACTTCTCGAGGCAGCCGATAGAGATCGCACCATGGAGCAGAAGGTGAAGGACCTGCAGGATGAAGCCTTGTTGAACCGCCAGCAGCTGGAGGAGAAGACGACCTCCTGCATGGTGCTGTGTCAGGAAGTAGGCGACCTCCAAAGAGAAGCAGAGGAAAATGTTTCTATGTGGAGGAAACCGAAAAAAGCCCTAACTCCATCATGGCGCCGCAAATATAAACTCCAAAGGAGGCGGCAGCAGCAGCAAGACCAGGACCAGGAGAGAGATGCCTCAGATGCTCCAGACCCAAAAAGGCTGTAACGGGCTGGGCGGTGATGTGGATCACAAAAGTCCTGACAAGCAGAGAGGCGCAACTTTGTGTCTGTCAGGATAACATGTGATCTACTCTGTCTGCCTGGGTTTTCAATAAAAACTTCTACTAGAAGTAAATACGCTTTTGTTAACGGTGTTTATTTTGAACATATCCTTACTCTCTTCATAAAAATGTTATTTAGTTTTAGTCGTGAATTTGTTTAAAAGGTTTAAAAATTCACAGGTTTAAAATTCAAAAATCGAGTTCAAGGTTTTTCCATATGTGGATTTGAGGGGGGCTGTGTCCACCCCAGACCTGAGCCTGGCCACCACGGTCACAAATGTTTTTTGTTTTGGTCAGAGTTGTGTTGATGCCAAATGCCTCATTCAAAACCAGGCACTGTCACACTTTTATCAAGAAAACACATCTGCTAACTTGATTTAATCTGAAAACAACACTTCGTCCATGCCTAGTAACTAGTCAAGTGAGTGTTAACGTGAGTGTGAGGGTCCGCCAGAGCTACAATAAAGAGCCCCTGTCTGACCCTCAATCCAGGAATGAGGAGGGAACTGAGAAAAGGAGAAGAGAGCGAGACAAGCAGGACATGCTTCACTGTATGCATCAGTGGGCCAGTATAAATACAACTAACATGGAATATAACATACTTTAAAGTTAATTATTCAGTGTCTTTTGGATTTTCAAGTGGGTTAAAAAAAATAAAATCAGGAGAATTGAAAAAGATCCTGTTATATACTTAAAAAACATTCAGCGAGTAGCTTATAAAAAGTAAATCCATGTTCATGGTTTATATTATTTTAGTTAAAGTTAACTCTAAACTAATTGTAGAATTATTTCTACACATTTTGAGGTATTTTGTGGACTTTACAGAATAACTTGACTCCTTATTAAATCACAAGTCAAGAGAGCAGAGAGTTCAGGTCACTTTAGAAGAGAAGTTAGAATGAATAAAAGTATTCTGATTGTTCTGTGGTCACTGATATAGACCTTCTACCCTCCAGTCTGTACTGAGAGTTCATGTGTGGCTTATTTGCAATAAGTCATATCAATAAATATAAGTCCACACAAAGAAGACAGACTTTAACTGCTAAATTCAAATGAAAACTTGTATATTATCACCGTCAGTGCGCCCAGGACGGAGGAACGTGCGTAAAAGAGTGCAGAGGAAGTCCGCTGGTGGCGTCTCTTCAGTAAGTTCATTCATAGAGGTGTGCTGTCTGGTGTTCAAACTGAAGCTTCTAATGTCCTCGTTTAAGTACATTTCTTCACTCACTCCCTGCTGATGCTCTCCCATACTCGTATTTGATGATGACTTTTACGATGCACATCATCATCAACGAGCCAAACACACACGAATCACTTTTTTAAATAATGTAAAATTGAGTTAAACTTGTCCAAACGGGAGAGTTTTATTGGATCTTAAATGTACTAATGATAAATATTGTCAAAAGGGCAGAAACAGAAAAATGAAAGCAACAAACCGGCAGAATGAATTTTTGTATTTATTAATTACTTCTTAACACAGTACTTAAATACAAACACAACTTGCTAAGATTTCTAATATATTTTGAATATGCCAGAGTAGAAATGAATGGGATTTTGTAATGATTTAAAAATCTAATTATTAAAAATGCTACAGTAAAATAACATGGAAATTCAGAGGGACACTTAGAGACCCCCTGTACAAGAATATGTTGGGATTTTCTGATAACAACTACTGCTAACAATTGGATTTTGTTATTTTATGGAATTTTGAAAACTGGAATATATGGTTGTGCTTTGCTATGTCTGTCATTATTTTAAAAATGCTCCAGTAATAAAAGAACAATAAGGTATGGCAAATGTCTGCATTTCTACAAAGGAAAATAACAAAAAATATGAACTGTCCCGTTTTAAGCAACCTGCCTATTATTTAAGTATAAGTTAGATTTCTGACTTGCACTTGAAAGCACCATGATGTCTCACAGGCCAAATGTTTTCATGCCAATACCAAATACACCTGAACTAAATCTTTCATTATAACTCTAAAATTTAGAATGATGTCAAACTTTTCTAGGTTTGTTGTTTTCAGCTCTGTGTTCACATTGATGGGATCACTTTTTCAACAGCTTTTTTATGTGTCACTTGTAGGTCCAAATGTATTTAATACATGTTTTTGTTTAGATTCGCTCCATCGCCAACAATTAGCCCTGCCATCATGTGGATTGGTGGGAGGGACACCCACTCAGTCAGGTGGGCATCTCCTGTACTCTGTATGTAGAGGCACAATGATACAGTGTTTTCTCCAGGAAACAAACAGACTCTTTATTCCACAGGAACAGCATGGACTGGAGTGAAAGTTACATTTTGTACCTTTAATGACCCTGATCACTTTTAATGGTTAATGATCTTCTCAGCCAAAGTCAGACAAATTGCAGGCATAGCAGATCCTATTTTGAATAGAAGACAAAAGTGGTCCCAAAATACACTTCCATAAAGAAATCCCGCTCATAATTATTTGTCTCATTCTCTACTGAGACAGGAGTCCATGAAGCCATCTATCAGCAGGGACAGACGCAGCCAATCACTCCCTCTAAAATCATCCAGACGTGTAGCTTCCCTCCTAGGTGGGTGGGCAGTAATTGCTAGGTGCCACTTCGCCCACCTGGCCAGCTGCCGTGGGGACACAGTGGCAGGTAGAAGTCTGACTTGGGGGAGGCGTGGATGGGAGTGAGGAATACGTTCACAAAACAAACAGACGGCAAAGACTGGCATGAAGAAGTGAGGCAGCGCAGGCCTGATGACTCATCTGAGACTCAGTATGACGCTCCTACTTCCATAGTTAAGTCGCTGTCGTGTCTTCGCTCCTTACTGCGTTTGGTGCGTGGTGTTTCCCTGTTAGGTAGCTCTGCCAGCCTGAGCCTCTGTGGTGCTTGTCATTATGCTGCCTCAGCAGCTCAGTGTCCCGAAGAGAAGAGCAATCACACCAGTGGAGGATTTTAAATTTCACACCCTTACCGTGGGAGGGAATGGGACATGGGAGGCTTTGGACAAGGTGCTAATTGAGCAGGCGATACACCACCTGTGTGTGCTCCAAGGCGAGCATTCATCCAAATAGCTGATGCAGGAGCTTCAAACCGAGCTGTAAAGTGAGGCACTTGCTTACTGCTTCCCTCACTCGTCTGGATGCTGAGGGAAGCTTTCCTGAATGGGACCCTAGATAAACCTCAAAATCCGTCTTAATTGCACTTGAATGTGGAAAACAACGGGCTTATTGTTGTTTCATGTCTGTGTGGGTGTAATGCACAAGAGCCTTCCAAGGCCGTAATTGTTTTTCATCGTGGGGATTCCCTGCTTAGATTTTCTGGTTTTTCAAAGCACACAATAAAACAGGTGGTGTGAGCGGTGGGATATGCCAGTGGTTGTGGCGTCGCATGGCAGAAGGCCTGATTCAGACGTCCTCCTGGAGATCGGGGCTGTCAGATAGGCTGGTCGGGGGAAATTGGAGCGAAGCTGAAGATGACTCCTTCGGTCATCAATCACCTGCCTGAGGCCAGCACACAAGCCAATCCGCCCAGGCCTCGGGCTCCAGGATTCATCTAAGGGGACAAGGTCTGACATCTAGAAAAATGAGCTCAACCCTGTACATGTCAGAACGGATCAGGGTCTAACGCGCCGTCATGATCAACATGAGAGGTTCAACATGGACGAAAGACAGAGAAAATGTACAAAATCAGCCTCTTTTTGGGTAAAATGACAGTCCTAAAGGATTGCTGTTTTGGCATTACTCTTACAGATAACAGTGATAAGCTTCTCGTGTGTGTGTGGACGTCTCTCACTCACTCTCCTCCACACTGTTTCAGGCTGAAATAATGAAGGGTAGAGTCATCAGCCTGAAAATGATTAATATCCCTTTTTGTCAATCCTGGCATCCATAGCACATCTGCCCCACTGGGACCCGGCCAGAGATGGCCCCGCTTCAGGGATTTAAGCCCCCCTTTGCCCTCTTTCCTGAGGCATCAGGTAAGGGATCTGTCCCTGCTGTCAGCTCAGCCCCCTCCTTAAAAAAACCTCCAGTGTGGTGAAATCTGGACCTACCTCAGAGCTCAGCACATTAAGTAGGGATGATATTTATGATGTGGAAATGGCCTGCTATTTATTCAGCACACTGAGGATTCATAGTCCCCAAGACTCTGCTCTCTTTTGCTCCCTTTTCCTACAAATCTCTCAACTCTTCTCTCCTCCCATGAAATTATTCCCCTATTATGTTTTTCTTTTCAGACTCCCCATCTGCCAGGAGTTTCCCTCTTCCATATTTTGCAATTTTCTCTATGGTGCACAGTTTATAATCGAGGCAAAGATCGACTGATGAACTGAATTGAACTGACTGAAGTGTAACTTTTGGTCAGGAAGTCATGTTAAAAGAACTTTTCGTGGATTTTGTTCTGGGAGAGAAAAAATGAAAATGAAAAAATCTCACTCCGTAACAATTAACATAAAGATAAATAGGGATTACAGGCCGTTATATGCAAAAAAAGAAAAAAAAAAGATACTATCAGGGAATACTGCAGAAATACCTTGTTTTCCGATTGTAGAATTTATGAGTTTGTATTTGAATAATGTTAACATTTATTGTTTAAGGTTTATTGTTTTGGGCATTCTGATTTTATTCTAAGAGGATGAAAAGAGAGCCCTCAGGTAACACTGCATTAAAAACAGGCAGGATTCTGTACAGGAAATCATTGAAATCATTGTCTATCAACACAGTTTACTGTGTCAGTTATAAATGCAAGTCAGAGCTGAACCATACAAAGTAGAAACCATATGTGAACATGATCCAGAAACACCGCCATCTTCTCTGGGCCAAAGCTAATTTAAAAGCAAGACTAAAGTATCATAATAACTTTTTTAGCAGGTTTTGCAGGTAAATGCAGCTGTGTTTTTTATTTTTTAAAAAGCAGTCTATAGAGACAGCTCTTAAAAGGGCATCATTCAACTACAAAGGATTAATAATACTAATAAAAGGAAATGACAGGTGAAGTGTTGCTTACCCCATACCTATTTTTAAGGTATTAAATTTCAAAGCTAAGTTTTTATATAAAAATCTTAGCATATTAAAAACTGCAACGTGTTTTTCTCTCTTTCCCTTTTCCCACTTTTACACAAACTTTACACAAGTTTTGTTCGAATTAAGATCATCCTGTTAACAGGATTGATTGAGACATCTCTTTTTCCTCGCCATCTTTTCTTACTCCAAGGCTCAGCATGTTAGCTTTTCTCTAACTCACCTTCACCGCTGTGTTTTAAAAATTATTTTTATCATTATCATTACAATACTTTTTCTTTTTAACCCCTGCATATAATTTTACTTCTTCGTAATTTTTTTTTTTTTTAATCATTTTTTTCTTCCACTTACACTGTCTTTTCCCTGTATACATCCATATGCACTTCATTTTTAGTGTCTTTCCTCGTCTCTTTAATGCATTTATGCAACTTAATCCCACCTTAAACTGACAACCCATACCCTCACCTTCACGTCATGCCCCCCCCAATCTTTATCATTAATTATTACGTCTTTATTGTTTGCATGTGATAATGTTTCCTCTTTCTGAAAAGTATTGCTAGTGTGTTGTCTTTCACGTATCATGTTCTGTCTTGCATCACTTTAAAAAAAAAAAAAGAAAAATAAAATAAATAAATAAATAAATAAATAGAATGAACTAACAGGTACACTTGGGTCCGGATAGGATGGTACCTAGGTCCAGTTCCACTAATGTATGGACCACAGACATAGAGGTTTTAGAGCAACGTATGCTCCCATCTAGACAACATCTCGTTTTGGGAAGGCTTTGACCTTTCACCAATAAAAAAACATTTGATACATCATAAAAATAAAACCAAGAAAGGAGGTCAAGAACTGTTCAGCAGCTAGAATGCTACATCAGCAACAATGGGACAACGGTAATCTCCCAAACATTTACAGACTGTTGTTAAACAAAGAGGTTGTGTTACACAATGATAAACATGGCCCTGTCCCTACTTTTTTAAAAATGTGTTGCTGTCATCAAATTCAAAATAAGCTAACATTTATGACATTGCATTTATGCACATATAATGTAAGTATACCTGGGCTGTAAAGTTTACCCCCACAGTCCCCATGAGGCGGGGATGGGGGGCGCGGTTCAAAGGACCTCACCCTTTCCCGTCAATTTTACATGTGTGTATATGGATTATTTATATAAACCTACACAATAAACTTTGGGATTAACATTATGATACTGACTTTATTTTGGGAGAAAAAACAAAACAAAACAAAATTGAAATTGCTGTAGGTAAAAAGTTCTTGTTTTTATGTTGCCTACGTCAGAGATTTTAAGTCCAATTGTCAAATACCGAAGCAGTGCCCATAAACGGCACAAAAAACAGAAATCAGAAGATTTTACAGCTAAACTGCAAAAAATAAATACAGTTTTTGGAATGCTACATCCCATCGGCAGGGAAGAATGCGGTGTAGCACTGTTAACAGGTACGTCCGGCTCTTATCAGATGCTATGCTAACATGCTGATGCTATGTTTAAAGAGGTGTAAACTAGACTACTCCTGTGGTCCAGTATAGAGCAGGAAAAATAGGAACGCCTTCCACATATATTCGACACAGAATTGGCTTTTTCAAGGAGTATAAATTCAGGCTACACAAATATATTTGTCGGCAATTTGACGTAAGTTTTTTTCTGTATTGTTAAAACCACAGAGCCAGACAGGGAGAGTCAGAAGGTGACGGCGAGGTTGAAGGAGATGAAACCAACCAACGTGACAGCCAAAACACTGATCCCTTGGCGTAAAACATCAAAGATGAGACAGAGCTTTGTGCGCCCTGCATTTTCAGTCGAGGGAAACCCCCAAGAGATCGCGGCCTCTATAGCTTCAGTGTCAGACCAGGGTAACCCCAGAGAGAGCCCCACCCCCACAACTTTAGGGTCACGTGAGGGAGACCACTAACCTTGCAAAGCAGATGGATACGCCCATTTCCTTGTTTTTCACTCGCAAATCCATCTTGAAGCCATCTGATCCGTTTGGGCCTGGTTAGAGAGTGACAGGACCAATCAGTGACGAGGGGCAGTACTTTCAGGTGCAGCAGAGTTGTGACGTAAACAGGCAGCAGCAAGAGCTGGTGCAGTTATGGAGGAAGAGATTAGCATGGATGCTGCTAAAGCGCCAGTTTTATCAGAACTTGATGACATTTCTTTGTTAAAAGAAGAACAAAGAACAGCAGTGAGTTATTTTCTTTTCAAAAACGACAAAAGTCGAGTACTTACATGTCTACAGTTGCCATGTTTCGTGTTATTCCTCAGTAGCTGTGCACGCGCGGCTTGATAGCAGCTACGTGTTTTGTTGCTCTGATTGGCCTGTAGAGATGTGATGGACAGAATGTTCATCCAATCACACTCTGAGTTTTTTTCAAATCATCTGCCTTTTCTCAAACATTTCCTATTGAAGCTTTCCCAGATGGATGTGTGAAACAAATCCATCTGGCCTGTCAGGTTAGGAGACCACAGAGAACGCTCCACATCTTCAGCGTCAGGTGAGGGAGAGGGAAGTGTGTCCCCAGGATCTGCAATCAGTCAGTCAGCAGAGCCTGCTTTGGACAATTGCAGTGAACCAGCCTCAAATCGACTTACACCTCAGAATAGCCAGGAATCACCCACTGAACCTGGCATTTCTTATCCAAGTGTCAGGGCAAATTTCCCAGTGGAAATTAAAGACGCAGAGGTAAAGGAGTTCATTATGAGGCAGGGGCCATGCAGGTTTGAAGGTCCATATCCCAGAGATAAAAAAGGCAGGAGTTTTTCAAAAGACTACTACTACAGGGTATCAAAAAAAGGTACAAAAATAACACGCAAATGGCTGTGTTACTCCCCCAAAATGGATCATGTGTACTGTGAGCCCTGTTGGCTTTTTGGAGAGAGGAAATCAGTGTGTCACAATTTGGCTTGGACAGCTGGAATTACTGACTGGCAAGGACTATCCCGAAAGATGAAAGAACATGAACATACTCATTCTCACATATCAGCTTGTGTGACTTAGGATATGTGGCAGAGAAATCTAACTATCGATCAGCAAATCTCCACTGAATATAAGAACGAACTCAGCTTTTGGTCAGAACTATTGAGAGAATTGTTGACGTTACGTTAACACTTGCATCCAGCAACTCCGTGTTCTGTGGCAGACCGCGAGGAAATTGGAGACATAAACAACGGCAACTTCTTGTCTGTCATAGAACTTCTTTCACGGTATGACCCTGTATTGCAGAAGTTATTTACCAGTAAAAGTAAAACTAAATACTTGAGTCTGAAAATTCAGAACGAAATCATATCTATTTTGGAACAAAAAGTTCAAGATGAAATTGTAAAAGAAATCCACAAGGCAGAATTTTATTCTGTGATAATGTACACAACTCAAGACATATCCAGAGTAGATCAACTCAGCCAGGTGCTCAGATACGGAAGGATTCCAAAAGATGAAAATTACAATCCACTGGAGGTAAAGATAAATGAAAGTTTACTTGGTTTCCACGCAGTAAATGATCAAAGCGCTTCTGGTTCGGAGAGGGAGATTGTTGGGTGTTTGGAGAGAAAGGGCATATATATAAACAAATGCTGAAGACAGGGTTACGATGGTGCAGCCACAATTAGTGGTGCATACTCTGGGTTACAAAAAAGAGTAACGGACAGACAGCCTAATGCTATCTACATTCACTATGCCACTCACAACTTAAACCTGGTCCTCCATGACGCATGCCAAAATGTGATGAAGGTTATAAATTACTACAATACCGAATAACAGCTGTATTCATTTTTCAGTTGTAGTATTAAACGATGGCAGCTTCTTGAATCACAGTGACAGGCCAGCCAACGCCCAACGCGCTGGGCATCCAGAAGTGATGCAGTGGGCTCACTCCGCTTTCGTTTCCCAGAGGTTATGAAAGCACTGACAAAAATATGTCTGTTATCTAAAAAAGCAAGATGAGCTTGCTGAGGCAGAGGGATTAAACATAACATGGAAAGTTTTGAATTTGTCCTCCGAACAGTGATACAGGGTAGAATACTGGAAACTGTCAACATTGTCTCACAAACTCTCCAGAAAAAACACATAGATATATTACAGGCAAGCGAATATCTGACCAATGCATCAGAGACCCTCAGATCACTCAGAGGGGAGTTCCATAGTTTGAAAGAAACGGCCCAAAATCATGCTCTGTCATGGGGTATTTCTCCTTCATTTACCCAAAAACGCACCAGATGCACCAAAAGACATTTTGATGAGTTATGTGAGGAGGAATGCAGAGGAGCACTTCAAAGTGTCTGTATTTTACGCAGGTCTTGACATCGCTATTGCACAGCTGACAAATAGGTTTTGTGGCATGCAAGAGATGGCACGGAGGTTTGGGTTTTAAGGCCCAAAAGAACTGTCATTAAAAAAGACAATGACTTTTATAAATCAGCGAGTGACCTGGCTGAACAATACAGGGACGACTTATCCGCAGATTTTCCAGAACAAGTGCGCTCATCTAGAAGCGCATTGGCATCTGCCTTGAAGGAAATTGAGCATGGCTCAGTTCAAGATTTGGCGCACACACTGTTCATTATGCACCACTCTATTTTATCTAGTGTGCCTGATGTAGGCACGGCAATTAAACTGTTCCCGACTCTACCTGTAACTGTTGCAAGCGCTGAAAGATCCTTCTCAAAGCTGAAGCTGATTAAAACATATCTGAGAAGCAGTATGGCACAGGAGAGACTGTCAGCTTTGGCCGTGCTCAGTGTTGAAAATAAACGTGCACACAGTCTGGATTTGAAGAGGGTGGTGAGAGAGTTTGCTCATCGATATGCCAAAAGATCAAAGCATGTACAGTATATTCTCCTGCAAGCCTGTAAAAAAAGCTATGGTGCTATTTTTAGATGACCGTGTTTACAGTTCAAAGTTTGTTGCTCTGTTTTATCAGCCTATTCAAAACGTAAATTCTTGGGCAGGTTAATCTTAATCAATATTGAAATTCTGCACCGACCACAAATAAGGCGTCAAATAGCACCACGGACAGCTCCTGTGTCACAGTTGCAGGAAAAGCAGCACCTTGTCAGCGAGTGTGGCCATTTGTCATGTTGAAAAGTTTGAATTGTTTAAAATGTACACAGCAAAATTAGATTTATTAAAAAACACATTTTGCAACAGATTGGTGTGTTTTTCAGCTTTAAAATGGCAGTGTCTATTTATCTATTTCCTCGCAGTGATCATCACCGGCTTTAAGCCGGGTGGGCGACGGGGGAAGGCCAGACTTTCATTTTTTAAGAGGTTAGATAGGGGCCCCCTCAAGGTCGGCTGCGGA
The DNA here is from genome assembly GCF_018320785.1 of Cheilinus undulatus. NCBI lineage: Eukaryota > Metazoa > Chordata > Actinopteri > Labriformes > Labridae > Cheilinus > Cheilinus undulatus. The sequence goes on along the minus strand of NC_054867.1, from coordinate 19,048,650 downwards.
GGGGCCTCACATGTTTGCATTACGAAGCTGAATTATACATAATAAATAAAGCCTTTATGAATCAAATAATTAAATAATTAATAATAAATCCTTGAAGTAGTTTTAGACTTAATACTTCACATTTTATGCACACCTAAATATCTTGAGGCAGCTTTGAACACAAACATACCTTTGCTTATGGTAAAACTGACTACATTTACACATTTGTTTAGTCAGGAACGCTCTTGTCATACATTTTACCATTTTATTGCAAAATGGATTTACAGTTTTATTTGGCAGAGAAGGCTCTGCTCTAAAGATGCTCTTTTGGGTTACTCAAGCAGCATGCTTTGACTTTCCAGGGAGCACATAGCTAGAATCCCCCTAATGGATAGCTACATTTGTAACAATGCTAATTAAATACAATAAAATAAGTTAAAAAGCAATTAATCCATTGTCGCATGAACCTGAATATGAGAGCGCAACAAGCGTTATGCTATGAAGGAGGAGGCTGGGGTGGAGGAGGTTAAGTTTTGCCAGCAGCAGCAGCTTGATGCATCAGCATTAATCTAAGTAGGGATTAGTGAGAAGCATGTCCTGTTTAAATATACAGCTGTGTTGAGAGAAAGAGCTGTGATTGGCTGTGGGAGCTGGGAGGCGATAATTGGGATCAGCTGGCTGTCAGCTGATCACGGCTAGGCGTATGAATACCATGTCTGGCATGAAGTAATGCTGAGCTTCAATTATGAAAAATGTGGGAAAACCTTTCGTGTTCAGTGTCTGGAAGTTAATATTTTCATATAAAATTTTGTGCTCAAATTATTAGAACAAAAGAGAAACATTAATGTTGTAAATATAAACGTTCACCAGAGAGAGAAATAGAGGAATAAGAAAAGGTGCAGTGACTAGCCATCCAGCATGAGGTCATCATAAATGATTCACTGCTTTCCAGGAAGTTAAAGGTCTTCATTTAACAGTCCCATAGCTCATAGTTTGAACACATCCACTGCAACCATGATGGGTTATAAATAGATCAAAAGAGAGATAAAAACACATAGAAACATAATGCAAAAGCCAAAGCCCTCAGGATACACTGGACACCAATAACACATCAATACTCCCAATACCACATCATGGGATCTGTGACCACTTTAGAGAGGGTTTTCTAGCCTGCACACACAAACCAAGGCTGCTAAGAGAAAAGTGGAGTGCTGAGGGGAGGAGTGTGTGAGGCTATGACAGTGGATCAATAGTTGTGTTTGTGGCGGTGCTCCCACAGGAGAGCAGCAGTATATGAAAAGCTGCTGCTGATGGCTGAAGGTCTTCTCAGAACATTCCCTGTGAGTTTAGTCTAGAGCCAAGGTTAAACCCGGCACAAAGACGCCACAAAACCTCCGCCCGCCTCCCCGGGGCTAAACTGGCGAGAACCTGCAGGAGCCTTTCTTCTTTTTTTCAATGTGTGTGAAACTACGTGTGAGCCTCGTGGCAACAAAAACAGCAAATCTTCACATATTGTGCCACAGCCACGGGCCTCAATAGAAGCCTCTGCTTTACTCTTTTGGAAATCTGTGCCATCATCAGTTCATGTTATTGCCTTAAATAGCTGTGATTAAATTAAAGATGATACAGGGTCAGGGATAATTTGGCAGCACATTTCCATTCAGGGTTAATACCCTGGTTGTAAATAAAGTTATGGATTTTAATGGAGGCAGGCTGTAATTGTGAGCCAAAGCAGGGTTAACCTCAGTGATTTATCCCACCTTAATTTCCATGTTAACACCTCTTTATTGCTTTTACCAGCATTGAACAGCCCCTTTGAGAGAGAGGCAATAACTGCAGGGCCATAGTACTGCTAAATCATGCATTTAGAGCAGTACAGTGTTTATGGAAGCTATGATACACCCTATGAGACTAAAAGCTACACAGACAAATAAAAATATCACCACTTTTGTCCGGTAAAAGTCAGATGTACAAGGAAAAATAAGGCACTCTCCTGAGGCTCATTTTCCTTCCTAAATTGTAACTTCTTCTCCCACACAAAGGCTGAGTGTTTTTGTTGATTATAGAGGAGGAGAAAGATTGGAGGCTTGTCACACTCTCTACAGTAATGATAGGATACTCTGTCAAGCGGCTCTCAAGGTGTCCACATTCCTTCACTTCAGCCGTCCCGCTAGCAAACAGGCCGTAACTAGCTGCAATGTGGCTCGACAGGCCGTCATCGCCGCAGAGGACTGATGGAATACTAATTAGCATGCCATGGTTTGAATTATTCATGCATCTTAATTAGCGGAGAGATTTCCCATTAGGCTTTTAGATGTGACTGAAGTGTTTGGCTTCTATTTGGTGCCAGAGACAGTAAATGGATGAATGTAGGAACTTACTATAGATCGTTAGATACATGTGCACACCAGCGCATGATGGAAATTAAACATCAGTCTTTAAAAACTAATGAGAAGGAATCATTTCCAAGGCTGAAAACAGTCCCAGGCTCTGAGGGTGTTTGGCTGGGACAAGGAATGTTACTTTAAAAAATCAACCTGCTTCTTTACAGTTTTAAAGACATTATTTCTTTTTCATTACCTCTTTACACAGCAATAAAAGTCTGGTATGAGGAAACATTTTTCTCCAAAAATTAGGGGCCTTTTATTACATGTCAGATATGTTATCCAAATGGCACATAGCTGACTGTGCATCTGTTTTTGAATGTATTTATGAGTGGGTAATCTACCTATGACCCAGTTCTCAGATGCAGTGGAGCTATGTTCATCACAGAATCATGCCATGTAGAAAGGCGAGGATCATTAGGGCCGATGGCGAGAGCATCATCTCACTTCTTCCTAGCAGGGAATAAAAGTTTGGGACTTTCTGGCTAATCTAGCTGTTTTTTTGTAGCAGCAGCAGCTAATGTGTTGCATTATTTTACAACCTTTTTGTAATCTAGGGGTAACCAAAAGGAGTAACATAATAAGTTTATAAAACCAAACAAGAGTGACTAACAAAAAACTCCCAAATAGAAACAAAAGTTTCAAATATTTATTTGCAGGGAAAATAGATAATAACAAAATTAACCCTTAATTGACCAAGAGGTGAACAAAGGGAAAAGTTTGCTAACAAAGAATTGACTAATGAAAACCGAAAATGGAAGTATTGACTTCGGGGAACTCAAAGGCCAAAATAACAAACAAAAACCCCAAATCTAACTACAAAAGAACCAACCTAGACTATCTGTACCAAAATTAAAATACAATTCTAAACTACCTAACTGACCACAAAATAGGAGAAAACCAAAACCTAACAAAAATGGCAGAGATTCCCCTACCCTTCCTTTGTCTTTAACTAAAATTGTTTGGTTTAATCAGATGCAAACAGGAGCAAGCTTACAACATTTAGGTCAACACACATCATGGGTCAGGAGTGGAGGGAGAGAGACTGAAGCTCTATCTTGGGTGTCTTTCGTAAGCTCTCAGATGAGCCAGATCAGCCTCAGCTGCTGCAGACTCCTGAGGTGTGGCAGAATGGGGCAGGGGAGGTGGGGCAGACCTGCAACACAATCAGGGTGAGAGAGGGTCCAAACAAAAACAGGATTCACCTAAAAAACTCTGACTTTGCCTTATCAGAGGCCGTAACAGCTATTGATGAAAGAGGACTGTACTGAACTATCCACAGTGGACGCATTTGTCTTTCTCCGGGACTACGCCAAGGAAATCATGAAAGATGGATTTGTTGTGCTGGGAGAGGTTACAGTTGAGATCATCAGTTTATAAGGACTAATATTGGACGATTGACCGTAAGATTCAGTTATAATATGAAGTTTTAACATGGTGTCTAGTTAATTGAGCACTGGTTAGTTATTTGTTAAGACAATCTGTTGGTATTTTCAGTGGAGGATGGTATCTTGCTGTTGTAAGATGCCAGCAGCTAATGTGTTAATGGGCTAACTAGCTTACCAAGTTAATTTGAAGCTAATGGCTGTTGTTTATGTGTTTAGCGTAGGTGTATATTGTGCATTGACTGCATGTGTGTAAGGAACAGCTCAGCTTTAAATAAAAAAATGTCTTTTCGTAGTCATTTCCAAGGTCTGGTCATGTGATATATGTAAACAAGCAGGCTACAATAACAGGATAACAAGAGTGCAGGCTCTGTTTCTGCGTCACTGGACTTGGATCAGTTTCAGACAGAAACATTTTCCTCTGTCCTGCTTTAATGCAGACATTAATCTGTATCACAGTGTTTCTGTTCTATTACTGTTAAATCCAGGTTGTTGGTCACATATGGCTATCTAAAGCAAATGTATTTGTTCTAATTGGCCGGGGGTTCTGGAGGACTGCCATCAATTTGGCTGGAAATGAAAAAAACGTCTAGTGGAAAGTCTGGTATAAAAGAAACAATACAATGCAGGCTTTTTACCATGATGATGGAGTTTTTGTTCAATTGCTTGTTAACACAAATAGCTTTGTCTGCTCTGAGGCTGCCAAAATTATACTTGCAAATGTTGACCAAATCCACAATAAGCTGTCATTAAGTAATTTATACAAAAGCATTTTGATAACAAAAGCATGGATAGGCCTTTTTTAGGGTTTCATCAGTGAAACAATTAAAATCGATGTTGATTTTCGATGGCAATGTGTCCCTTTTTCTTCTCTCTTGGGTCCTGAGAGGGCTCAACTTTTCTCAGGTACTTGTAGGGGGGGGGCTCCAAGGAAAAATGGTTGGGAAACACTGCCTTAAAGTGTATGCATGTTAAAACGTTAATGGAAAATAATCATATATAGAGTCAAATGAGTATTTACACATTAAAAAGTTATTTGAACACAAAATATCAATTTACAAGACATGATGAGGTTGTCCTTAGATCCTGGCAAGACATGACTATAGCTTCAGAATACATTAGTAATGTTGATACCACCTGTTGTATCTTAAAATTACAACAGGGCACCTAAAATAATCACAGATATTGAATAAATAAGTTAATTTTAGCAGTGACGAGACTAACTATAAAAATCTAAACTGATCTATGCCATTAAGGTTTAATAAAACTGTTATACTGTTGTAAGCCTGACTAAAATCCTCATATATTTCACTATTTATACCACTTATTTTTCTTTATTATTCCACTAGGAAAAAAACAACACGAATATTAAATGTATAAATTAATCTCAGCAGAAATAAGTCTCAAAATAAAAACAAAAAATGATATAAACCACATTATAATTAAACCTATTTTACTATTTAGACCTTGAAATTTTCTATAAATTAGTAAAAAGTCATTAGTGAATTTTTACATACCTGTGGGAACCATCAACTACACTATGGAGTACTGTTATCCTGCAGTTTAACAAGTTAATTGTCAAGACAATAGCCTTAGTATGGCTGCTAAATGAGTTGGCCATATGTTTATATATAGACAGCATTTTACAACCCTACGCAGGGTGTAAATGATCAAATATTGTTCTACTTTCAAGCTGTAATTTCAAGTATTACTAGAAATCCTATGCAAACAAAACATATGATGATTTTAGCACTACTCTTAACCTTTATAATGTGAGAGTTTCATCAAATTATCATGGTTAGTTATGATTTTAGGGCCATTTGTTTGGCACCAAAAGAGACGTAAAACTATTTTTCAAGCTCTACAGGAAACAGGCAGTTGGAGAAGCTCTTAGCCATTGCTGATTGGTTGAACGGTGTGATGTCACTTTCCTTGATGTAGAGTTGGGGGACTCCACGAAGGAGGTCGACTTAAGCTTAGGTGACGATGTTGCAGTAGATAAAATGAGTGGTGACAGAAAGGGCCAATGAGTTTTGGAACTTTTTGTTGTTGTTTTTGTCTTTGCACACACAATTTAATCCAATACCTGCATAAATTACTGCAGAGTAGGGCTATCCCACCCAAAAAGGCTGGATAGACATATATGCTGAAATATTTCATAAGTCTTACAAAGTTTAGTCTTTTCCAAAGCAGTGAGAAACTGCCAGATTTTCACAACTTTTCCTTCTAAAAAGGGCATGAATAATAAATAACACCTGCCTCTCCCTGCAAGGTTGCACAGAAAACATCCTGGTTCTGCTGCCCTGTTAAAAGGGTCACTGATTAGCTAATGTGCTACAGCTAAGACAGCACACATCAGCTAACAGTGCATGATATTCCTCTCTGTCTCCATGCTCCTCTTTTATGCTGAGCCACAGAACGTTAGCCAGCTCGAGCTGAAGCCACATCCATCTGCTGCAGTTTAGCAGGGAAATTAGGCGCTCAATGTAGCATATTTGTGTTAGTAATTGGAAAGTAATTAATAACCTGAAAATATAATAACTTGCTCAGCAGCAGCTCTTCTTCTTCTGCAAACCATTCAGGGGAAATGTAGAAGCCACTGCAAAGTGTGTGTGTGTGTGTGTGTGTGTCAGCATTTTACAGTAGCGCTGCTTTGTGCACATCATGGAGTGAGATAAATAGTAATGACAGAAGAAAGATGAGAGGTGGTAGAAGTCAAATGGTGATTTGTAGGTGAGGCGTCGACAAGGCACTCGACATGACATCACTCGTCAGAGTTGTCCATTGAGTGGTAGATACTGCAGCTCTGACTCCTTAAACCACAGGTCGAGGAGAGAGGTGAAACAAGAGCCAAAGGATTAGGGGCACATTAAACCAAGACTCTAATTACGCTGTTCAGATTGTTTTTATAAATATTTGATGAAGTGTCATCTGCAGCTCCGAGATGCTGTGAGGAGGGGGTGAGGGGTGGGAAGAGAGGCACAAACAATAATACAATTAATAACAATTATAAAATAGTGATACTGTGCAGTTATATTTGTTTTTCTACATGTAGCACACTTGCTGACTGATGTCCGGTGGTCTCTCGTCAGTGAAATAAATGTAGCTCGGGCCAGCTGCTCCACTTTAGTTGCCTTGTTAGCTGTCATACGGTTCACTGATTCTTGTGACAGTAGTTCTCGTAGGTGTTCTGTGGTATGGGTCATCCGAGGCGACCCAGATGATGTGTTGAGGCCCCTTGTTGTCAGCGATGTCGATGGTCTGCAGTCTCTGGTGACCCATTAGCGATCACATTAGTTAGCTTAGATGTTGTCGTTTTTGGGACAAATCCAAGTCTGCTTGACTGCACCAGGGTAGCTTGGCATTATGGCTTGATCCCATGTTGTTAGCGTCTTTGCTAGCATCAGCAACATAAGCTATCATGGCTTGACCCCATGTTGTTAGCATCTTTGCTGACATTAGCAACATTAGCTATCACTGCTTGATCCTGTGTTGCTGTTGGCCTCTTTGCTAACATTAGCAAAGGTGCGTTTTGCCCGGAGGTGGTACTTCAGACTCATTGTGCTTCAGAGGGAAGACAGTTAATCACCGCAGTATGTACACACAACTTTTGTTTTATCCAGACTTCCATTAGGCAGCTTTTTTAATTGAAATTTGCCATGAAGCAGACCTGGGTCTGCCTCCTCACTCATCTCTGCTGGCTGTGTTTGACTGCCTTTAACCTTTTCACCCCAGGGACATAAACATCCGCGTAGGAAGACTATGGGAGGAAGTTGTGGTCAAACGTAGTCACATGATTAAATTGTGTTATTGTTTTTTTTAACACGTTAAGCTTTCCAGATTAATCACGAGCGTTAACGCGTTTATATTAACAGGCCTGATTCAAATACATTAAAGAAGGGGTATTATGCCTTTTTTCAAGGCTTTACACCGTCTCTCTGATACCCATGTAGTAGCTTCACATGGTTTACAGCTCAGAAAACTCCTTATGTCTTTCACACTGGAGTCCTGAAAAACCCTTATTTTAACCTCCGTCTGAAACGCTTCGTTTTCGCTGCTGTCTCTTTAAACCCCCCCGGACCTGCTTTCCTCCGATTAGCATTTCCGGAGGCTGGCCGGGGGCAGGACTCGATGTTTTGTGCCCACCCCCTCCAATCCAATGTGGCTATAGAGTGGTGCAGTAATGAGTCCTAAAATGCGAAAGTAAGTTAACATTTTAGCCCTTCCAGGTTCCCTCGTCTGAAAGTCTATGGGAATTTTGAATGCGTTTTCGGTTAAATGCCTGAAATAAGGCCCATGGTGAGCACACATTCAGGAGAATTTAACGTTTTATCCTACGACATAAAATACATCTGAAACGTGCCCCACCTTTGAATTGTGTATCTTTTCACATCTTAATGAAGACGGTTGCTAAAAGATAGTCAACAAGGACTACAAACGTCATCATCCGAAGCGCGGCAACTGAGCCGTTCAGTTGTATCCGCGCGTGATGACGTAAATTCAGTTGACTGTGTTGTAGTTCAATATAGCATGACGTTAGCTAGGAGAGATTCCCGGAGAGATTCCCAACAAACCGTTATCATCAGTTTACACTCTAATTCCAAGATTACTGCCACATATGTTTATCTTGCGGTTTGAAAATTTGCATACATGAAGTATGGACACCCAACATTGTGACTTTATATTTATGTCTTAAAAAAACCCCTTCTTTAACTTTAATACAATGTTGTCCCCCCTTTTTCAGCTATAACAGCCTCATAGAAGGCTTTCTACAAGATTTGGGAGTGTTTCTGTGGGAATTTATGCCCATTCATTCTGTAGAGCATTTAGCATGTCAGGTACTTAACATTTGGGCCTATAGCCCAAATGTTAAAAAACAGCCCTAAATATCACAGTTGGCAAAACGCAATCAGGCAGGAGATGTTCTCCAGGCATCCCTCCACAGAACACATTTCCACTGCTCCACAGTCCAGTGTCAGTGTGCTTTCCACCCCTCTCTCTGACGCTTGGCATTGGACTTGGTGATTTGAGGCTTGTATGCAGCTGCTCAGCCATGGAAGCCTATTCCATGAAGCTCCGGCTGCACAGTTTTTCTGTTTACATTAATGCCAGTGGAAGTTCAGCACTCCCCAGCTATGTAATCAGCAGAATGTTGGAGACTTTTATGCACCATGAGCCTTAGCAGTCATTGACCCCGCTCTGTGACTTGACATGGTCCTCTGATTCGCAGCTGAGATGCTGTTGTTCCTAAACGCTTCAGCTTTCTAATAATATCACTTACAGCTGTGGAATATCCAGCAGGGCTGGAATTTCACAGACTGTCTTATTGCAAAGGCAGCATCCATCATAGCACCACACTTGAAGTCACTGAGCTCTTCAGAAAAACCTATTTTGTATCACAAATGTTTGCAAATGGAGTCTGCACGGCTAGGTGCTTGATTTTATATACCTGTGGCACCCAGTCTAATTGAAACACCTGAATTCAACAATTAACAGGTGTGGGCAAATACTTTTGTCCACACACAGTATATTCATGTATAAAAGCACCTTTGATGATTCTTTTGGTCTGTTTGTTCTTTAAATAAGTACGGTTCTCACAGGTGCTTTTGCTTATAGCTTAGGGGTCGTGGGTGCAAGTTCGCTGTTAGCCTGTGAAGTACACCATACCAGCTGATTTGGACATTTTTAAGACATTTGAATAAGTAAGCTGAAGTCTGCTCTAAGACTGACTGTGTGTGTTGGACAGCAATGGCCAAGTCAGATCACACCTAATGTACAGAGACTACTGTACTCTAGGAAGGCAGCCCGGGTCTGAGCTTCCTTTCCCCACACTCACTCTGATTTCCTTCACTATCTTCTGTCCTTTTCTGTCCAAATAACGGCAAAAAGCCAGATAATAATTATGATACCTGTGTGACTGAGCAGAATATTTTTATTACTGTATGTAAGAACTGCAGCACAAATGAGCATTTATTGCATATGATAGGGAGAGAGTGAGTGCTGTGAGCATGCACCATTCTGTAGACAGAAGTGTCCAGTAATACGCAGCATGCTGAGGTGATGCTCCTGTGTTAACATAGAAAGTATTGAAATCCATGCACACCTGGAAGTCCTTCTCTGTGGTTAACACTTCTGAGGAAAATTGCTTGCTTTGAAATGTCATGCAGATTGAACTCAAACTACCATAAGGGTAGGACAGGATCATCAAAACATGTCGCATATATGTAGGACGATGATATCAAGAGGGAGCTAAAGACAGAGCTCAATGCAGGATTCCTGAATTGATGTTATTTATGTCATTTTTAAAGAAGTACTTTATATATTCTTGGTGTTCAGTGATAGGATTGTATAGAAGAAAATAAAACTCTCATGTTTTGGTAAAGTATTACACTTTCTGTGATGAAACTTTTAGATCAAGGATAGTCCTTTTTTAAAATTAGAATTAAATTAGAGAATTGACACCACTTGCATGTCTCTACACAAAGAACTAATTTTTAAGGTTGGTTAAAAAAAAGTTGGAGAACAGCTGGCCAAGTCAAAAGACAGACTATTTGAACTTTTGTGCATGAATTAAAATATAACATGTTGATTAAAGAAGAAAAAGAAACATGTTAATTGACAGGAAGGCTGTTAGAAAAGCAGATGTTAGCAAAGCAGATGTTTTAGCACAGGCTTGATTGTTTCTTAAGATGTGACAATGATCCACTTATAATAGGTGTGTTGTAGTCTGTTGCTATAATAAGCTTGTTATTTTGTTAGACAGCAGATGTTTTGTCTCAACTCTTGTGACTTTTTGTTCCGTCTTTAACCAACTAACCCCTCCTGGGACTTTCTAACGTACAAATTAAGAGCTGGACAAATCCACGACAGCCTGTCCTTTTTCTGAATCAGTGAGCAAAGACAGTGTTCAGGTCTTGTTGTCTCACTGCAATGTTCAAGATAGACTTTGGTGTCTGGATGAGGCAAACAAGGCTGTCAACTAATTCCAATGTAAACACTTCAGTGTAATTTTAGAAACGTCTCCTAATAGCATTGAAGAGATGCACATCAGAGGTTAAAATGGTTCAAATGACACCGGGATTCAACTAAAGATACAGGAATCCCTATGAGAGCAGATATCATACTAGAGTTATTATCCCAGTACAGTTGGCTGTTTTTCCCAAACTTCACTGTCTTCGCCCAAATCCAACCAACCAGACTGTTTAATGTAACCACATAGGACTAAATAACAGATGCAACTTTTACAAATATCTGTATTTAAACACCTGAGATGAGGTTGTTCTCAGATCACTTGATAAATCTACAAAAGAAGTGTATTTTGAGAAAAATGTCATACATGCCAAACATTTAAAATGACAAACAGACAAACGTCTCCCTGAGCGTCTCGTGAAGCAGCTGCTGCAAAGATCTCTATGCCTACATGGTTGAACTCCAATACAGAGTTTTTCAAGTGTCCTTGAAAGTCTGCGTACAGGGCAAAGGATGCAGGTGGAGACAGACAGGAGGGACGTCCCTGCTCACTGCAGCTGCTTTGTAGCTCCACTAAGATGGAAAATTGACAGCTGTTTCACTGCTTGAAAAGAGCCTTTGTAATTCCTGTTTTCCTTGTCTCTGCTCAGTGAAATGATTCATGAAGAACAGTGGGTGAGGCAGACGTGTTGATCCAAAGATCTGATGGTGGGATATGTACTTTTTTTTTTTTTTTTTTGCGGTCTTGCACACCACTCTACAGGGAAAATAGTTCTGGGATGTCAGTGTACTGTAGTTTATGAAACAGAGGCTTCTATGTTGTATTTCACACTTTATTGTACAATTTGGATTTCTGCCATTGTTTTTTCCTAGTAAACTAAAGTTTTAGTTTGTAAATGTCATTTTGAGTTTGGAAACTTAGACTTAGAGAGGATTTTCAATTGTAACTGGCAGCCCTTGCATTCCCTTTAAATATAAATATACATTTATTTAGTAAAAGATCTCTGATTGTAGATTGTTTGCAGGGGGCAATATGAGGGGCAGACAGCATGACAGTCTGGCTGCAGACTGGTAATTTCTGACGGTCACCATGACGGACCATTCATCTGAGACACCGTATATCTCAGAAAGGAAATACACACCAAAACTTTCTAAATAAAACTGGATTAAAATTCAGTCTAGTGTTAGGGTAAGGGTTAAGGTAAGGGTTAGGATACCAAAAGTTAAAAGTTAAAAACCTGACCTGCAAAACCTCCTTATGGGAAAAAGTTTGTCCAATGTGAAGACACTAATGCAGCCAGGCACGCTTAAATAGCTCTGTTAGCTATGTAAGCTACACAGCTGAAGCTCAGCTCATAATTCAGCTACATAAGCTACATTTCTGTGTTATCTGAGTCTAAGTGAGTCTAAGTGTCTGAATCTATATAAGTGAGCTCAAGTTTTGTTTGTTAAAGCTCATGTTTTTTAAAGCTCACTTTGCTAAAGCTAAGCTCACAAAGCAGCTATGGAAGCTATGTAGGTACGTTATCTATGTATCTACATTAGCTTTAGCTATGTTTGCTACAGCTCACATTGTCAAAGCTAACATAGCTACACTGGCTTATGTAGAAATGTTAGTAATGTAGCTAGCATAGCTATGTTAGCTGAAGCTAAAGCTAATGAGGCTAAAGCTCATGTCACTTAGCTAGTTACTAAAACTAAGCTCACAAAGCAGCTACATAAGCTATGCTGGTACATTATCTATGTAACTACATTAGCTTTAGCTACAATTACTAAGCTCACACTGTCAAAGATATCTGAGATACACTGGTTTATCTAGTAACTGTTGTAAAGTTTCTGAAGTTGCTATTTTAGCTGCGGTTAAAGCTAACAAAGCTGAAGCTCATGTTAATTAAGCTAGTTGCTAAAGCTAATCTCACAAAGCAGCTATAATAATAATAATGATAATAACTTTATTTGTATAGCACTTTTAAAAACATGGGTTTACAAAGTGCTTTGACAAGTGCAGAAGCAAGTACAAAAACAAAGCAACAACCCAGACAAAAGGCAAGAAACAGAACGTGACATGTAGACAGATAATAATTCATCTACATTGATAAAGAGCAACAATATAGAACCAACCCTAGATGACCTGTGATGCTATGCAAACTAAGACATCACAGACATCAATCAGAGTGCAGACATGAACTGCACAGCTAAGACATCATGAACATCAGGATGCAGGCAAGACACAGACATCACTACCATAAAATGATAGGAACCCAGGCAAAGCAGGAAAAGAAGGAACCCAGCTACACAGGCTGAGACCGAGAGGACCAAAATTAAAGACATAAGAAATTAAAAGAGAAACAGTAAAATGTAAATAAGAGGGCAAAAACAGATATTAAAACAGGGTGAAACAAGCTCTAAAACTGTAAAAGCTGTAAAATTGGTAAGTATTATAACAGAGGTAAACATAAGGGGAAGCAGTAAAGGAGAGGTTTAGAGCAAATTAAACTAAAATATGTAAGAATCTGTGAGAAGATAAAAATTATAAAAATTCAATAAGAAGAAGCTATGTAATTACATTATCTATGTAGCTACATTAGCTTTAGCTAAATTGACTAAAGTTCACATTTTTAAGGCTAAATTCGCTACACTAGCTCGTGTAGTAATGTTGGTAATGTTGCTAGCAAAGCTATGTTAGCTGAGGCTAAATCTAACAAAGCTAAAGCTCATGTTACTTAAGCTAGTTGCTAAAGCTAATCTCACAAAGCAGCTATGTAACTACATTATCTATGTAGCTACATTAGCTTCAGCTACACTTACTAAAGCTCACATTTTTAAAGCTAACTTTGCTACACTGGCTTTTGTAGTAATGTTGGTAATGTTGCTAGCGTAGATATGTTAGTTGAGACTAAAGCTAACAAAGCTAAAGCTCATGTTTCTTAAGCTAGTTGCTAAAGCTAATTTCACAAAATAGCTATGTAAGCTATGTAGATACATTTTCTATGTAGCTACATTAGCTTTAGCTACATTTGCTAAAGCTCACATTGTCAGAGCTAACTGAGCTACACTGGCTTATGTATTAACCTTAATTACGTAGCCAGCGTAGCTATGTAACAAATCTTCCCCAATTCTCATTGATGTATAACCAGTGCTCTTTAACCACTGGCTAAGGCGGAGGGATACTTATTGTGAAGAGTCCCAGTGATTCTGTTTTCTCATATCACTCCCCCTTACAACATTATCTTCTGGCAGCTTGGCACAGTCCAACATTTGTTTGATCAGATTTGACTGCAACAGTTAAAAACACAGACATTTCACAAAATCTTGGTGAAATGTTGTTTTGTATGACATGTTCTGTTTTTAAGGAATGACTTTGTATTTTCAAAAATTGGCATGCTACTCCAACTTTCATTAAAGTGAAGCATATTTTGACACATATTCCTCACCTTCTATGAACGTTTTTATGGGTTTCTTGGCATGTGCAGCTGTCAGTGTGTCAGTTAATTTGGTATGAAATACTAATCCTCCTTTGATCCAGAAAATATAATCTATGCAGCAGACCAGATAAATATGTATTCTTTATATTAAAGAAGTGCCCAAGGCTGTATGGAGTCATCTCTTGATATCAGTAAGAACAGGAAACTCAAAGATAAGACTCATCTCAAAGAAAAGATGAGTCTCTTTTTACCAACCTTGATGGCAGCTTTGTGGCTCCATGCGCTTCCACATAAACACAAACTAACCCAAACACACACGTCTAAAGATGCAGAAATAAGCCTGTGGAGAAACACACGCAGTCTCCACCTCCATGTGTCTGTGCCTTATGACCTTGTCGGCTCACCAAAGCTCATTATGGGGGAAAGCAGCAGTGAAATTGGTGACAGTGAAACGCAGACATGACCCTCAGAGTGTTGGAGCCAAAATGAAAGCGCTCAGCATTCATGCAGAAAGAGGAGGAAAGAGGGGGAGCAGGAGGATGGAATGGTGGTGGTACTGTAAAAACACAGAGCTGGCCACAAACTGGAATATGAACTGCAATGGTTTGCATAATTTAAGGTTAATGAGGAAACAACTGCCGGCTTTTATCCGGGCCAGCTTTACTCGACCGGGGCGCTTTTCATTAAACAGGCATTAGAAGCTGCTTTAATGACCTTTGAATTCATCAAAGATTCTCTTCTTTTTATGTGACATCACATACACATAGATGTAAGTGTATGCCTCATTTTCAAAGAGATGATCAGTCTTATGCACTTGGATCAGGGAAGCAAACGCTACAGCTTCTCCACCCTTTTCCAACCTGTATTCTGACATCCTCATCCACCAGAGTTTATACACTCCAAGACTAAATTAATATGTAAAGGTTTAACCATATGTATGCCATATACGGCAATATTTAAAGAAAAGTTAGGCTTTAAATCACCCTTAAAGGGGAATGGCAAATAATCTCAGCTGATTGGGTCCTGGCAGATGGCTTGCAATGAAAATGAACGGTAGCAGTGGGAGCAGCTTTTCTCTCTTTTGTTATCACAAGCATGCTCTTAAACAACACAGAGATACTGTTACCATGTAGGGGAAAGGTTAGATAGAGATACAAAGTCAGTCCATGATAACACGTTACAAAGACATCGCAATGTCTCATTTGCAGATGAGCTGGTTCTTAAGAGCAACTAGAGCTGGCTACTGTTTGAGAGATAGCTTTGAATGAAAAGCTCCTATTACTGCACTTAGATAAATAGTCTGGATCTCTAAAATGCTTTTGTTTGCAGCAGAATACAGCAAATCAGTAACCTTGCAAAGCAGATGGATTCACCTGTTTCCGTGTTTCTCACTGGCAAATCCATATTGTAAAGCTCCATCCGAACAGACTGGGCCCTGTAAAAAAGTGACAGGACCAATCAGGAGTAAGAGGCAGTACTTACGGCGCAGCAGAGTCTGATGCGAAGCCGGTGCAATTATGGCGGAAGAGATTAGTGTGGATGCTGCTATAGCAGCGTTTTATCAGAACTTGACGACATTTCGTTTACAGTCATCATGGTTTGTGTTATGCAGATCTCTATGGAGTTTACTCCTCGGTAGCAGTGTTTTGTATATCGTCTTGTGTTTTGTTGCTCTGATTGGCCTGTAAAGATGTGACTAACAGAACGGTCGTCCAGTCATCCTCTGAGTTTTTTTTTCAAAGCCTCTGCCCTTTACCAAACACTGTCTATGGAAGGTTTTCCAGATGGATGTGTAAAACAAATCCATCTGGCTTGTCAGGTTAGCAAATCAGCTGATGGGATGTTTTGTAATATGTTTCTGTATTTCTGCTTAACCAACCAATCCTGTCTTGATGAAGGCATCCTCGACCGCCTCTGTATGCGGTCTGAGCTATCAGATATCAAATCATTTTTCATTCACAAAGCACTGGGGGTCTTTATCTTGCAGCTTTTTGTTAGCAGGCTTTGTACCACTCCTCCGTTTTTCTCTTCCTTCTCCATGGACTTGGACATAGTAATGCCAGTAACAAGATCATTATTTTCCAGTGACAGTTATGTGATTACTAAATTAGTATTTTTTAAGGCCCTTGTCAGTCACTGGCCCTGAGAATCTTCCTACTTCCCCCCTCTATGGCACCCCTGGACAGCAGGAATATATCCTCTTCTCATTCTCCACTCTAACGCTAGCCCACTTTCATTTCCTGCTACCACTGTCAAGGATTTTCACCTGGAAATCAGCTGTCTTGTCGGCCGGTCTCATCTATCCAACATTAGCATGTCATTGTTAGCTCATCATCCTCATGCTTTTATTCTAAATATGATTCTTTCTGCCTTTGGTTCCTTTATAATGCTCACCATCCCCACCCTTTCTTCACAGAATTATCAGCAATCACTTCCTCAACCATGCTGTCCTGACAGTCATAAGCCACCGCTATGATAAAAACAATCCTCCTCTAGAGTTCAAGCACCAAGAACCTTCTGTAAGGCTACACTATGATGTTCTCTGCTCTACAGTGGTTGGTAAGAGCAAACAGTCTGCAAAAGCCAGCCACTGTACTGCTCTGGTGAGTAACCTGTCCTCATTAACTTTTACTTATTGAAATGAGAGTTGTGACAAATGTTAAGCAAAGCATAGGAAATATCATGTGTGTTGTCATAAATGTGCAAAATGTCGCTATACATAGATGCGTGTGACTATAGATGAATATAGTTTCCAAACCGTCCCTGTTAATGAGTGTTTCAGAGGCAGAAGTAGCCTTTAGCTTTCTCTCTCAGTGATCCTTGCAGGGGTAATTGAACAGAGGGATACACTGTTCTCTTCTTGAACAAACCCGTCTCCTCTGTGCACCCTCCCCATGCGTCTAATCACACCTCTATTTGCATGGAGAGCCCTGAGAATCAGCCTCAATAACGCTGCGAGCCTTTGAAAGATGAGTTTTTAATCTGGGAGAGGAGATGAGTTTCTGACCCACGCCTGTTTGTTTCCGTAGTTTCTTTATCCTGTCGCATAAAAGTGACCTGTGGGTAAATTTGCAGCGGCAGGAAAGCTACTCGGCTCCCTAAGTACTGTCATTGTGCATTCATTAATATCCCCATATCTGACATGGCGGGGAAAATGGTTCTTGGCGAGAAAGGGCACTTGTCGTGGTGGGTGAGACTTCCTAACAGGCAATCAGAGGGGATGACAGCGAGTGTGTGTATATGTGTGAGCAGAGAAGTGGGCCGGGCTCTTTGGGAGAGGTGTGGGTATTTATTCCTCTCCCATTGCCCTCTATTGACCCATGTAATGGAGAATTTTACAAGGGGAAGTGTTTGAAATATCCATTGGATATGGGTAATGTGCTCATCTCTGAGAGTGTGTTCTGCTTTCATTCCTGTATTATTCTTCACACACACACACACACACACACACAGACACCACCATACCTACACTCACACACATGGGTGCTGCTCCATCCACATGCATATCACATGACACTGCAGATAACACAAAGTTAAATAACCTCCTTTTAACTTAATTTGAACTACTGACTTTAATTTATTCTAATCAAGGATCACACTACAAATGCAGTGAATTTAAAGTTGGGATTGAGACTTTTTTAAGATCTAAAACAGTGAGAGGGGTCCTGACTGGTCTGACAGAGTTAATGAGACATTGTCTCTGTCAGAACAGAAGTGCTTCAGTTTTACAGTACAAAATATTTACACTGTTAGATTCTCTTAAAAATTCAACTTTGTTCATAAACAATTCTGTTAGTTACATTTATTAAATCAGTTGTTCTCAACATGGGGCTCTGGACCCCCTGGGGGGTTGTGAGAAAAAAAAAATATTTTGAAATGATTTCAAATTGGACATTTCACCTGTTTTGGTAAAAATATATGCCTAATCTTATTTAAATGTAAAAGAAAAACATGGTGATTTGGGGAGATTTCTGCTAAAATCAAAGTCATGTTCAAAAATCCTCAGTAATCTAAGTCTGCACATGATTATTCTTGAATGTGCATGGCTGTGTTCAACCATGCTTTTATCAGCTAGTACAGTTGGGGGCCCCAGTCTTTGGCAACATTATTTTTGGCATCGTGGCCTGAAAAGTTTGGGAAGCCCTGCATTAAATACCCCCATCGCAAACATGACAGACTAAGCAACATTTCATTCATAAAACAGAGAAAGAGGTCAGAGGTCAAATCTGGGATTATGTATAGACCCATTTTAGAAATATTTAAACAAATGGTGGCTCACTTTAGCTCTGTTAGCTTTAGCTAAAACTAAAACATCTATGCTAGCTACGTAGTTAATGTTGCCATAGTTAGCTTTACCAACATTAGCTTTAGCAAACATAGCTACGTAGCTTCGTTTAGATAGATAGTATAGATATCCATGTGCTTTGTGAGCGTAGTTTTAGCAATGTAGCCACATTTACTCCATAGCTTACACAGCTAACAAAGCTACACAAGCTACATTTACTTCATTAGAATGTTTTATAATGGAGGGCGAGCTTTTTTCCCCTGAGCAGACTGTTTACTCTGCTTTATTAAACGTTTTGTAATCAGGGTTTGCAGGTTAAGTTTTGAACTTTGAACTTTTGGTATCCTAACCATTGCCTAAAGTCTTACCATAGCCCTAAATGAAAGTTTAGTCAGATTTAATTTTGAAAGTTTGAGCATGTATTTCTGTTCTGACAGAGTCAGCATCTAACATTAGCAGTCTGCAAAAACGGACGTCTGAGATGTACTGTCTGCAGCCAGACTGATTCATGAGTTTGCTAATGTAAGTGGTTGTTAATAAACAGGAAAGACTTTTTCTGTGAAATTTAAGTCAAACATACATTTCTGATAGCCCAAAGGGATTCATACGAGGGGTTTAATATTCACTAAGTGAGAGCTCAAACAATCATGCAACATACTAATTCTAGCTGTGCCATTATGTTTGAAAGATATATACAATTGAATGTTATCAGCGTAAAAGTGGTATGACACTCCTTTGAATTTACTCATGATGCTGCTCAGAGGAGGGATATAGAGGAAGATTAAAATAAGCCCCAAGACAGATCCCTGGGGTGCACCACAAGACAGAGCAGCACTTTTGGACAAGTATAGAACAATTGACACAAAAAACTACCCACTGTCTGATCAAAATATTACAGTACACAGCTGAGGAGAATGAAAACTGTGCACATCTGCATCTGAGGACTTCGTGATACCATTAGAGACTCTCAGAAGAGCTGTCTCAGTTGAGTGAGCATGTAAGACCCCAACCATAGTTTATAAATTTGCAAAAAGAACATTTTTCCTTGTGTCCTTGTGTTTTCTTATTGACAGACAGTTGTTATTACTTATCATGTTTGGACTGCTAACTTCCTACAGTCTTTCTCAGAGGAGTCAAATGATGAAATCCATCTGGACATGGAGCTTAAATACGTTGCTGTCATGGTGCTTCTTTGGCTTTCACAGCCAGCCTATGGTGGTCACACTGACTTCATTTTAACACCTTTATTTAATTTGAATATGAGTGCTCAAGAAAGCAGTCCATGAACCATTGAAGACAATGGATTTGGTCTGAATGTGATGAGTGACAACTGAATACACCAAGAAATCTCAACCATGTGAGCCAGTTTTATCCATTTCACCCACTGATTCGGTATTTTAAACCCAGAGCTTCAAAGCCGCTCAGTAAAGAAGAGCAGAGCGGTCGTCTACAGGAGGTGGAAGCTCCTCTTAATGAACCTGCGCTACAGAGTAAACATGCTGAGTCTGTGTGCTCAGCAAAACCACCTCCGGTAAACAAAGGTAAGACAAAGTTTACAATTACTCATCGTGCTGTCAGCCGTATTCAGTTCATGCAAATTGCTGCCATATGATTTAAATGTTTCAGGCCAAGATGTGTTAAGCTGGCATAAGTTTACCTCTTTGGGAGAAGCAATTCACTTGCCACCCTGAATACAAACAAACCTTCAAGCATATTTCATACACAAACAGCTCATCACATCTTCCCATGGAGAATAAACAGACTAACACACACACACACAAATATGCACCGTTCAGTTTGATGTCCAGGTAAATCTTAACACACATCCACAGTATAGGAGTGAAATAAACACTCTGATTACCCACAACTCCTGCATCCAAAACAATGCCAACAGGCCGATCTTAGCACACATGCTAAACTTCATGACCTTGTTTACCGTGTCTGTGTAAAGCTGGATACGTGAGCGCTGCAGCAGCCTCCATCTCGCCATTACTGCTCAGCTTTATATCGCTGCCAAAATCACAGGTGACAGGCCACTTTTCCTGGGCGCTCTGCACAAACCCTCCTCTCAGCGTGCTCTGCAGGCACAGTCATTTGACGACGATAGCACCCGACATGCACAGGTTTCACATATTCAGCCTGAGTATGAGAGGACAGAGGGAGCGAAGGAGGCAATGAAAAGATACTGTTATCGCTATTAACTGTCAAAGTCACCTTCACCCTGAGGCAAACCTCAGGTGAACACACTGCACAAACATACTCACGCATATGCTCAAACTATACGGGATGATTTATAAAGCTGATGGATCAAGTGGTGATGGAGAGAGCGGAAAGCTGCAAACACACTTTAGCAATCTGAGGACAAGAAGTCAGTGTGACCAATCGGCGGTAGTTTCACCCTAAATTTCTTCACCGTGTCATCATCACTGGTGCTTCAGATGCCTCACCTTTATTTTGTACCCAGCAGACGTAAAAGCGCGGCATTGTGGGACATTGGTGTGCCCAGCGTGTCTGCTGACACCTGCCGAGCGCTCCACCAGGAAGAACTGAGGAGTCTAATTATCACGGCATTTAAAACAGCATACTGGTACCTCTGCTGCCGTTTTAATTAGAGGGCGTCAGCTTCAGAGGTCACACCAAATGAGCTTTTAACTGCCGTCGTTTCAGAATATTCCTTCACTGACTGACGGCCGTCCTCCTGGTGCTGCTTTGTACACAAAAGAGTCATCGGCGAGTAGCCAAAAGCATCAAAGCTCTTAGTGAAAACAGAAATATATTTAAAAAGACTGAAGAATTTACTTAGCCTCACTTTACTAATGGGGAGAGTACTGGAGAATAAAAAGAAGGTGGTAAATAAGGGCTTTACAAAAAGAAAGATGAGCGTATACAAGGGTGGATGGAAAAAAAGATAGTGCCTATCAAAATTGTAAAGGACTTAGGTTTTACTTTTACTTGAGTAGATTTATATATTACTACATTTAATTCTACTTAAGTGAATTTTATCCAAAGTAACTTTACTTCTACTTGAGTACAATAGTCTAGTACTATTCTCTGCTTAAAGAGACAGATTTCCCGTCACTAGAAGTGAGACTGGAGGTTGGCAAGACTGACATCAGCTGAGGAAACACAGGTAAGAATAGAGTTTAATGTGCTAAACTTTAACAAAACTGTCCTGAACCAAAGTGCACCGCTTTGTGAAAAAGGACGGTACAAGAGGGGTGTGTGACGCCACTCATCCAGGCTTTAGATGAAGACTTTCAATATTCCTGCTTGCTGCTGTTTCTCTCTCTCTCCCTCTCTTTTTTTTTTTTAATTTTCAGGACCCTCAAATAGCTTAAGAAAAAAAATGGTGATACTTTTGCACTTTTAATGTTTGGCATAGTCCTTTCAGGTAGCAATTCTCTATGCAGAAGTCCTATCTTGCCCCTCACGCTGCTGTGTGATGTCATCTGGAAAAAAAAAAACTTTTGGAAACGGATGAAAATCTGTTGTAGAAACAATATACTTTAATCTCTTGGATCAGTGTAAGTAAGATGTGGTTTGGAAGAAGTACAAGCAAAGTTTCAAAATGTAATTGGTGGTCTGAAAGAACATCAATGTGGACCAAAGTAGTGAATAATAGACTTTTTGAGTAAAAGATGAAATATTAAGGAGTAAGAAAGAGAATTTCTCAGCAGCAATAACTGACTGGGGGATAGATCACACAAGTACATAAAAATTCAACAAAACAAATTCAGGTTTGACAGATGGAAGGGGAGCAAAGCATGATGGGTAAATAGCGGGGTTCCAAAAATTATTTCAGAGCAAAACTTCTGTTCAAACTTTGCACTTAAAGCTAAATAAGATAGTGACGCTGTATTGACTGAGAGAAACTCAGAGCCGAGCTGAAAACAAGACATTGTCATGGACGAGGAAGATTCAGAGAGGTAAGTTGCTTATTGCAACTTTTTAAAATCTGCCTCCTCTCCACTCAATTTCTGCAGACAGCCAAGGTAATTCAAATCGATTCTAAGTCCTTCAATTACGGACACACTGACAACAGTTTGGAGAGAGGGAAATGGATTTTTCTGCTCATCCACGAGCCAAGGCCGAATCTGAGGACCTCAACGACAGCTTGGTATGAAAACCCAGCCTCGGATCCTCCTTCACGTTTGACGTTTTTACTCTCTCCTGCACTCTGTTGCTTTTCATCCATAAAACCTGTCAACAGCTATTTTTTATGGTTACAGGCAGGTGGTATAACAATAATGGACAAACCTGACATTTTTTTTTTTTGTGTGAAAGAGAAAACACAAAGAAGAAATGCCTCCGTGTTCAGACGATCCCACTGGGAAGAAAAGGTTTGCTGTCTTTAAACAAAGCTAAGAACAGGTACAAACACATTCACACTGTGCACATGGAGACATCAATATAGTGACACAAACAAAGCCAGAGCACATAATCGACCACACGTACACAGGCTCCTTCTCCTTATCTGTCCACTGCCTGGTCAGGAGATGCACAGGCAGAAAATTGTAAATATTGAGCAACCTCTTGTCCCTGAAAGATGAAGCACAATAGCCGGAGGGAATTCATCCTGCTATTGCTTTATTATGAACTAATACCCTCATAGTTGTTGCTCCCAAACGACTCAATAAATATCCAATACTTCCTGAGAGATGGCCTTGACCCCATTGTCTGAAAGACTGTTTTTCACGGGTACCGCCTCTGCCGACACGCTTAAACACCGACGGCAACCCTGCAAAGTGGCAATTACTGTTTTGACATCAATTCAGACGCCCATAAAAAAACTACTGTGATTTTGAAGAAGCAAAATGGACAATTACAGAGACAAACAAAGTGAGTAAACAAGGGTGAAAAATAAAACTTCCATGGCATAATAATTCATCTTAATTAAAGGAGCAGTCCACCAAAAAGGTCATGAAGAACAACCACCCCTCTCTCGCCCTCAGAGGTATAAAAGCTGTGGGTTACATGATAGAAGTCTCCCCGCTGACCTCCAAAGCTTCTTCCCTCCCTCATCTATATTTATATGAAGGAGCGGCACTAATTTTGCTCCGTAAATCAGTGTGCACATTTCATCGTGACCTCCAGCTTGACACTGAATTAAACAATATCAGGGCGCAGAGAAGCCCGCTTTAACAAGCCTTAAATTCCTCCGTCCAATCCATCAGCAGGGATATTTCTGACACACGGAGGGAAGAGCATGAAATAAGGCAATTATTGAACCCTTCAGCCCATTTTTACGGCTTGGCTGGCTGGCACAGTGCTGCACGGAGTCACAGACCTCCAAGTTTGTGTCTTTAGATGACTCTGGGTGATAGGGGTGCTTAAAATGAAAACATGACAAATAAACTGATGCAGTTAAAAAAGGTCACCATATAGACCATTGGTATCTCAATTTACACTGTCTGTTTTGACCTTTGACAGCAAAAGGGGGGTGTTGCTTACTGGTTGCCACTACTAAATAATTATTTCTGTCCACAAATTCCCATGAGTAATCTTTGTAGTGCACACTTTGTACAAGGAAAGTTTAGAGGTGTGTCTGGCTGAGATTGCTCCCCTCTCCCATGCTGGTCTGCTATCACATAATTGTACATAATTATTTTGACAATCACACAGGTCTACATCTGTTAATGCTCTCTGTGGCCCTTCTGGTTGTTGTCTGTAGTGGATTTAAGAACGTCTGGTGTATGCTGTTCTCAGTGGTGGTAAAGGAGCGTCAGATTTTGCTGTAAAGCCATAATAAGGATTCTGCAGCACGAACACAACCCTGTTACCCACCATTGTTGTTGTGTCTTGACCGGCGCATGTGGCATAAGTGGGCTATGCTATGTGTGACATAATTGTTTCAAGGAAGATGCGGTTGGCTGTCCACACAGAGATGAATCGGTTAAGCGTTTACAGATTTACTCACTTTGTTCCTGCTTTTCTGGGTGGATGAACATCAGTACAACAAAAAAACTTTGCGTATACTCCTGAATTCGTCACTGTGTGGATGGAGCCTTAGAAAACTGCCAAATAGGCATTAAGATGTCATAAAGCTGCTGCAACTCTGTCCTGTAGAGATGGGAATTCAAGTTCTTTTAAGTGATCCAGATCATTTGGTCCGGCTCAGAAAGAAGAGCTGGCTCTTTTGGCTCTTTTGGCTACAAAACAGCTCTTCATTTGGGTGCCAGTTATGATCATTTGACCAGCCAGATTTAGCAATGTCATGACATATGATTGATATTTGTGCTGGTATTTTAGTCCAGTTGTGCTTGGTTTTTTGAACTGATGAAAATATCATGCAATTATCTTTTAGAATATACTTTACATATACACTTTATGTACTTTATAAAGTATATATACTTTATCTGCTCACCATAGTAAGATGGTACTTAATATTGTAAACAACATAAATAAAAATTAAAAAAACATTATGATGATATAAAAAAGGCTCTCAAACGAGGTCTAGCTCTTCTCATTCACATAAAAGAGCCGGCTCTTTGAACCGGCTCGTTCATGAATGACCCATCACTCTGTGAATAAAAAGAATACTAGCAAATGCCTCTGTGTAGTCTAGTCAACATTTAAAAACTGTATGAAAAACAGCTACGTAGAAGTCAAGGCTTTTGTCTAGCAGAGTCTAGCTCTGGCCCTAAGCTTAACTACTTACCCATGCACAGAAATACAAGGTAGCACATTTCAATAGGTAGCAGAAATCAATAGAACACCTGTGTATGGTCTAATATCTCTGATTTTGAGCACTATCAGTGCTTACAGAATCACCTACATGTATGTTACTTAGGTGAAATCTGTTTTGTTCTTTTCTGTTAACTTTACTGCTCCAAAATACACCTCAAACATAGACGCATGGTTACCTCTGCAGGTGGTCAACATCTCTCTCCACTTCACATCAAGGTCTTGTGACTTTACCCAATAAAAATAGAAAGTTACAAGTGTTTTGGAGACAAGCTCAAGTTTGGACTGGATTGTTCCTCTCAGAGGAAAAACCTCTGGTGCATGCAGGAGGAGAAAAAAAAGCAGCTTTGTGCGTGTGTCTTTCATGGAGGTGGCAGTCGATCCTGTGTGTCTGGGCGTCCTCTCAGATTGCCTGACAGATAATCCATCACACAGTCAGAGTGTCTGACAGGAAGAGGTCTCAGTCAACTCCCAGCCTCTCTGTGTACGGCTCAAACGGCACCAATGAAGGACAGTCGCTCCTCTCAAGTCTCTCTTGGGACTTGAGTTTCATTAGAAGGACTGAAGGTGTGTGATTTTTGGAGTTTAAGTGTGTGCTAACAAATCCACACTGGAGAGAAAGGCAGAAAAGCTATGGAATACAAAATAACATTTTAGTGGTGCACATACAGGAGACTGTTGTCTGTGGAAATATAAGCTCATTAGAAAACTTCCCAGCCGCTGCAGATGAGTCCACACCTTCATGATTAATATAATAACTACAAAGATTAAAGTCTTTGAGAGGAAGAGGTATCTTTTCAAGGTTTGATTAAAAAGATTTTTTTTTTCATATCTGCTTTTGCAAACTACAACACTGACAAACAAAAACTCTCAAATATCTGCTTTTTTCTTTGCCAATTTAAAAATACTTCAACAGAATTTTATTTTGAAGATCAACCCAAATACTTTTGGCATTGATCTGAATTTTAAGTTTGAAAGTGTGTGCATGCCATATTGATTATTTCCCAAAGAACATTTTAGAGCCTGAGCTTTTGTAAAATTTCACATCACACAATAAAAAGTGAAGCTGAAGAAGAGCAACAAATCTTTGAGTTTCAGCTGCTCTAATGTGCTGATCCATCTTGTATAATTAATAAACAGCCTTAAGGTCAACCAACTTGTACTTTAACCAAAGAAAATCAAAGGAAGAGAGTTAATTGTGGTGAACTATGCTTGCAAAACCGATGAAGAGTACAGGTAAAGATTTTTTTTCCTCCTTTTTTATATTTTGCTTCTGATTGAGCAAATGAAGCTGAGGATACAATCTCTTTTATTGCCACTGAGCAGAACAACATTAAAAAATCAGTAATAAAATGAGGCCTTATGGAAGAGCACATCAGAAAATTAATGCTCTTTATTTTTGTTAACAATTCTTACTGTGAGCTTTGGCTTTGACATTATTTCACAAGGTTTAACCAGTAAACTCAAGGAAAAAAATAGACCTAAGTTTCTCATAAAAGGATGTTATTCTAGTTTCATCACTGATGATCTTTGTAGTACATTATTGTTTTTCAAGGTGAGCTCACCAGAGGGCTGATAATACTCAGAAAGAAGGTGGGGAAGGGAAAAATAATGGAAATCAAATATAACATTATTTCTTATAGAAACATTAAAGCAGGGATGTCCAAACTACGGCCTGGGGACCAGATGTGGCCCATGGCCTACTTTTAATCGGCCCACAGCAAATTTTGAACATAAGAGAAAATTAGAACGTGAAGCTTTTGCTCAACTGTATTTGCACTTCTTAGTTTCAGCACAAGGCAGTGCTACCATGCAAATTCTGTAAACAAACATTTTGACAAGAAGAATTTAGTGTTATTATTAATTTGTGACTATGCTAAGAGGCCACTGTAAATGGTGAACCTATCGACAACCAAAGTAATAATGTTATAAGGTTATTTATAATTACCCCACCCTACAGCGGCACCAATAGTGTTCCAGGTGCGTAGCCAGTAGTAACCATGGCTAACTCGGTCCCCCTGAAATCTGACTGGCCTCCCCAAAATTCTTAAATTGATTGGCTATTGCCTATATACTGTATATTGCCTTGTCAACCACTAACTCCATGTGAGCACACCCAGTCACCAAGAATATCTTAATCCATATTAGACTGGTTTATAATTTTAATGTCCTCAAAGTGTGGTATATGAAAGTGGCCCCGCCATTCTTATATTTTTCAATATGTGGCCCTCAGTGGAAAAATTTGGACACCCTTGCATTAAAGTACTGTTTTTAGGATGTTACTTCTTACTGCATATCAAAATGTATGTTCTTTTTCTATGACAACTACATGAATAAAGTTATTATTATTATTATCATTATTAACTTCTCATTTTTAAACTATCACATGGTAATTTTACATCTGTAAAAGCCCCCATACAAATTTTTTTTATTTTTTAGGTATTTCCCAAGCGCAGCTGAACAGAGCAAGTGATTTTTAACTCAACTTTTCCAAACATCCTTGTTTTATTTTGGGTGCTTTTATTATTTTACTTTGCACAAATAAACCAAATTATTTCACAACATAAACCAAAAACTACCAAGGTCAAAAATATTATCCCCCTTTAGAACTGACCTTTTTGCTGAGCAAAATCCCAATCCACTGTTGTGCAATGATGTGCTTTAACTTTGTAAAGCTTTAAGTTTATAAAATCAAGCTAAAACTGAGGGTTATCTTCCAACACTATAAAAACTTCATAAAGGGTTGGAGCGGTCACTGAGAAAGTGGCTTGGCAAAAACAAGAGAAATCAGTTTAGACTTGAGAAAAAAAAAATGTTGATGCTCACAAAGCAGGAGGAGGCTATATAAAGTTATCACAGCATTTCCAGGTGTCAGGAACTGGAGTAGGAAAGGAAGATTTCAAAGACCCTGGAAGAAAACTAGTGAGAGATGTGTCTAAATACCCCAGAAAAACTGCCAAGACACTAGTGAATGACTTAGACAAGTCAGGAATTGTAGTCTCAAAGGAGACCATCACTAGAGCCCTGCACAGGAATGGACTGTGAGGTAACAGACCAAGAAAAACTCCCCTATTGCAGAAGAGACACCTTCAAGCCAGACTGAAGTCTGCTAAGGTCAACCTGGAGAAGGAGTATGAATACTGGAAGTGTGTCCTTTGGTCAGATGAGACCACACTAGCACTCTTTATACTCTTTATTGGCTAATATAACCCAAAGAACACCGTCCCCACAGTGAAACAAGGCAGTGGGAGGATTATGCTGTGGGGATGCTTCAGTGCATCTGGAACTGTGAATCTCGTAAAAGTGGAAGGAACCATGAAGAAAGCAGGATATGTAAAGATTTTGAAAGAAAATTTTGTTTTGAGATTTAAGACTTTGCTTTGTCTTCCAACATGACAACGACCCAAAAAATACATTTCTCCTGTTGAAGAACTACCTCCAGAAGACCAAAGTGAGCGTTATTGATTGGTCTGCAAAAATCCTTGACTTGAATCCCAGTGAAAATCTTTGGGGTGAACTGAAGACCAAGGTACATTCCAGAAGACCATCAAATCTGGAGGCGCTAGAGAGATTCACCTAAGAAGAATGGGCTGATTCCTCAGTAAACATGTCTGAGACTTGATGAAAACTACTGCAGACTGTTATCCAGCAAAAAGGAGACACGAGTGACTGTTATCATCAGGGGGTAATCACTTTGACCCTTGTAGTTTTTGGGTTTTGTGAAATAATTTTGTGCAAAATAATGCGAGCATCTAGAATAATACTACAATGTTCAGAAAAGTTGTGCTTAAATTTCTTGCACTGTTTAACAGCTGGGAAATATTTTAAAAATGAAATTAACATAGGATGGCTTTTAAGTGTAAGTATAGTTGGCACCGCATACTGGGTGCCAAGGAACTGGTGGACTGGTCCAGATGCAGGAGGTGGCTGCCATCAGGGGGCAGGTGGAAGGATACCTATAGAGATGGGGCACGGGCCTGGAGGATTTCAATCAGGAGGGCCAGAGCAGTAACAGACCAAGAGTGACACAGAAAAGTGCTGAACCGACATATGCTTCCATACCTGAACTGACTTGAATTCATAATAATCATTGTTTCAAATGACTTTAGAAAAAGAACAGATCCAGACTGAACTCTTTGTTGTTTGAATTTAAGAGACTTTGCAGGAGGGGCCACAGCTAGAGGCTTACACTACATGGAAGTCAATGGCATAGTAAAGTTTGAGAACCCCGTACTGACCCATCATAAACTTGATCAAATTCTTAATTAAATGCAGCAGCAATATTGGTAAAAAGATCCTAAATGACTTGCAATCATAATGTCAAGATCATGTTATGTCTTGACTGGTTGATTCTTATCTTGGGTGTTCTGGCGTCTTCAGGACTGATTGGTTTTCCTCTGCAAATTTCCTCCTGAAAAAGCCAGAAGAGTAATCACATTTTCCCATATCTTCAGGGAGAATGGGTTTGATTGTCACACTTTTACTCTAGTGTGAATTGCTCATCATCAAAACATCTTAGAAACTACATATTTCACATTGGCTTCTCTCCCCTGTGGGAAATTCAAATGTGAGTGAAAGAAAAACACAGTGAACTTGAAACATTTTCTTTACTTATTTCAAATTATTTACAGTGTTCACACCGTTTCCAAGATATCCTGTCAATATACATTCATGATTATAAAATAAACTAAGTACAATTTTATATTTAATTTTTTAACTTCTCAACACCTCTCAAACTCAAAGTTGGCAAGACAGTTTACAAAAGCCTTGTGCCTTCGCTGAATGAGCCTGGTAGAAACAGGTAAATCATTGCTTCCTTTACAGCACTTTACAATTAAGACACGATGTACAAAACTCGAGGGCTTTTCCTCTTCAACTGAGACACAGATAAGGCATGAAAGCCAAGGCAGAGGTAAAAATAAAGCATGTTTCTTTATACTGATATCATGTAAAAATTCCAAAGTCAGCAGTAAAGAAGTGAATTTTGTCTATATGAACGGAATGCACAAAGTGTTGAGTCTCCTTCTGAGTTTTCACAGATTTCACTGTTTTTCTGACAATTCAAGTCAGGAGTTCATAGCCTTATATAATAAAATAAGATTAAAAGTTATAATCATTGATACAAACTAACAAACACTGTAATGAAGAAAAAAAATAAAGTGTGTTAAGTTGAATTCTGTTGTACTCTGATGACACGCTGAAAAACCTGTGATATAAACACTCATTTGGCAATGATAGTACTATTTAGAAAAGCTGCAAGCCTATTTAAGAAAAGGCTTGAATTCCTGGAGGTCTGCTTGTGCAGGAAAAGGCTGACAGTGATGATCAGAGGCTGTTATAAATGGTGGTGATGGGCGGACAAACTGTACTGAGGTTTCAACGAGAGTTTCTTATTTCTTGATGGCGGCCACTGCTTTTTTGGCGGCATCGTCCAGGTTGTCAGCTGCTGTGATGGGCAGGCCGCTCTCAGTCAGAATCCTCTTTGCCTCATGGACGTTAGTTCCTAACAGATGAAGAAAAAACTCTGTTACAAGAGGCAACACAGAGGAAGAAGAGACAAAAACTTGCCTAACAAGGTTTAACCTGATCTGCCATCTGCACTTATAGAAAAATCACGCTGTGTGAAAGATGCACAGATCCTTTGGAGGAATCAGAGCGCCTGATGACAGATGGATGAAGTTATGGGTGAACGCCAGCAAATTTAACCGCTGATCTGAGAGTGTCTTCATCTGTGAACAATGTCAGTGAGCCAAGAGGGCAATTTGTGTGTGTTTGTTCCCCTGGCTGCAGCGAGGTCAGGGGGAGCAGGTGCTGGGTGATTTGGTGTTGCTCTAACCTGCAACCAACCAGAGAGAGAGGAAAAGAGAGACACCCGGAGATGATCTCCTCAGCCCCCGAGGCGCTGCACACTGAACGGGCTGCCTCACAGTGCCGCACACAGTGCAGCTAAACACGAGCCTGACAAGCCTGTCACAACACGGGGCAGGGGGCGCCGCAGTGAACGGAAGGACACGAGAGAGGGAGAGGATGCAGGAGAGCGGGGGAGAAAAGAGAGAGAGGGCAACAGAGTAAAAAGGTCAAATGAAGCAGAATCGCCCACGCTGCTGAAACAACAGAAGGCAGCTGTTTGTGTGGCGTTGGCTGATTTTACGCAAGAAGAAAAGAAGGAAAAGAAAAGGTGTTAACAAATCCCTTCATCTGGTATCAGCACTTCTCTGCTCTGCTTAAAGTTGAAAAATTGAAAGTTATGTTGTATGTAAGAACCACTTATTGTACTAACACATTTACTATTCATTAAAGTTACTCTGTAATTGCCTCTTTCTTCTGTATTTTTTATCTGTTACCACTCTTCTGTCGTTATGCTGCGGCACACTGACATTCCCCTCTGGGAATCAACAAAGGCTCCTTTTTCAAACAGTCATCGAGTTATAGAAAACCACAGCTCCATAATACAGTATTATCTTTTTAAACTAAGTGAAATCAGATGTTGAAAATACATTTACTAGGCAATGTTCAAAACATGGTACAGACATTAAAGATTCAAGAAACTGCATTTTTTTAAACAGGTAGCTTGTTAAGCCGTTTAACAAACATGGATAAATAAGATTAACCGAAGAAAGAACACCCAAAACTACCCTCCCATCCTCCCACCACCCAACTGGACCTACCAGGAAAAAAATACATAAATAAAAGATCAAATAAAGATAATATTAATAATAATTGTTAGCTCAAGCTAAAACTAGCTACCAACAACACTGAGATTGTGTCAAACTCTCACTGGGTTCTGATGCTGAAATTATTTATAATTTAACGTTAAACCATTTGTTGGCACTTTCAACCAATTTTTGCCACTTTTTAAGATAAGATAAGATAAGATAAACTTTTATTGCCCCCCCCCCCCATTGATCATTACAACAGCTCAACAGGAGGCAGACAAAGGCAGGTAAAGTAAGAAATTTAAAGTGCAAACAATACTTAAATACAATATGTCCAAACTTTGCAATATTCATAACAGTAACAATACTATTTATATGTGTGTACCTTAGTTTGTGGAACGACTAAGACCAGATTATAAATAAAAACATACACACACTGTGTGTATGATGTTAGTGTTAATGAGGGACTAGAAATTCAGGGTAAACATCATAACAATAATAATAAATTAACTGCTTTTCACCTTTTTCCCCCACTTTTTTCCTTTTATAACCTCTTTTTGTTGCTTTATCCCATTTTGTGCCTCTATTAACAGATTCTTTCCTCACTTCGACCCTGTTTCACTACATTCTTTACCAACTTTTGCCACTTTTAATCAATTTTTGCAATTTATAACACATTTTTGCTACTTTTTAACTGCTTTTTTATCATTTTTACTGCCCATTTTTTTCAATTATGGCCAATTCCCACCTACTTAAAGCCATTTTTGCCACTTTTAACCCATTTTAACACTCTTTAACCACTTTTCACCACTTATTTCTGACAATTTTTATCTTTACTTTGCAATTATTTCCTTGTTTTCCCTTAAACCTTCTACTTTATTCTAAGTTATCCTGACAATTGTGCAGATACAGGTTTAGCTAAGAAGTCTGACAATACTTTTCAGATGGTTTAGTCAATGAGCCCACACTGTTAATATCACCAATAAAAAGGCGAAAAAGGGTTTACATTTTGAAAATGCTCTATTGCACTATAGCATAGATAAATAAAATTCATTTTTGTTGCTTTGATATAAGCGGTTATTATTCAGATTAAATGTAAAATATGGTAATCACAGCTTAACTTTAAAACGAACCATGATTTCCTGACCTGTGTGGGACCCCAATTTAGCTGGGCCCCTTCACCTCCACTAATGGTTTTTTTATTTTGTTTTTGTTGGAGGCATCAGTGTTTCTTTATCAGCCAAAAACTCCTCCCTGAGAATATCTATAATAGAGAAAATGGGATGGTTTAAGGGAAGGAGTGTTTGAGGGAAGGTTTTCCTCATCACTGTAATGATATTACATTATAGTGCTGAAAGAGTACAGTCTAGACCTGCCTTCTTTCTGAAGTACCTTCAGATAACTTTGATTCTAAATTGGTGCTATACAAGTAAAGACTGACTGATTAAAAAAAAAAAAAAAAAATACTGTATTTGGTCTCTTCATGGTAAATGAGTGATTTTATTACTCCTCTACAACTGAAAGATGATTATTTAATTCTCTGTTAAAAAAAAAAAGCATTTAATATCTAATTAACCAAATAATTACTCAGGAAAATAATGTGCAGATGGATAGGACTTAATGATGAGTTGCAGGCTGACATATAAGCGCAGTGTTTACTTTGGGTGTGTAATTAAAAACCTTTGATGGATCTCTAACAGCCTCTGGTGTGCGCTGATCTCTCCGTTGTCACTGGGACTAAAACTGTGATGTTAAATGAGCAGAGCTGTGACTGCATGCTCAGACGCTTACAGGTTGACCTTAGCTCTCCTGGCTTGGTGTGTAATTAAGACTGCATGATATGTGAATTCTCTGGAGGCCGGGCCGCCCTGATCAATAGACCTTTCATGAGGAATTCTATTACCAGCTCCACTTAACGCCTAATATTTCATCTCTTTTGTCCAGCAAGATAATAAGTCATTCCAAACACATTTTTTGCAGGCTCGCACTCCAAACAATCAATTCGGCGCTGTAATTAATTAGCATAAGAGCAGGAAGAGAGCGCGCTCTGGCACATAAACAAGGGATTGAGTGTCCCAAGTCATTTTCTGATCAAATAGCACTGAATATTCTCTCTGTCTGTCCTCATAGTTTATATCCACTATAGGGGAAGCTTAAGCTCCATCTGTGGTAGATACAGTCCAAACATTTTTCACAAAGAGTCACAGACAGAAAAACAGAAGGATGACTGGGCCTCCCCTGTAGTGTTGGAACATTTAGACCAGATGCAGCATGGAACATCAGTGCAGTGTGGAATAGTAACATATTCTGAAGAGGAGGAGGATGTTAATGTCTTGATTTGATTTACGATTTTAGAAAAATGTCAAGTTTTTCTGAGAACAACAATCCATTTAGCAGTAAGTCAAGATGTTGATTGCTCATCTCCACATTCACACACAAAACAGCATAAAGTTAACAAACTTTATCAGAGTTTAGTGCTTGAGGACGATACGTGCTATGAAAAACTAGTGCTAAATTTCAGGGAGTTCGTTGGGATGTCTGGGGGCATTTTCTGTCATTTTCATAGAATATTCAAGAGGAATATTTGTACCTTTTGGGGACTTTGCTTTGAGATATTAGAGGGACATTGTAAGAAATTTGATGAAATTTTAGGAGAAATTTGCTTTGAAATTTGGGAGAATTTGATAATTTTCAGCAATTTTCCACGATATTTTTGGGTATACCTATTGGAAATTTTCAGATTGCTTTGATATCTTAAGAGTTGTCAAGGCAATGTGGAAATCTTATATTTTAGGTATACTTTGAAATTATATATACTTTGAATTTCTTTGAAATTCTAAGGAATTTGATTTGACATTAGACATCATTTTTGGTCAAAATGAATCCATGTTCAAAGACAAGGCTTAGCTTTTAAATCCATCAGGTCATAATTATCCTGAATAAATGGGAGAAACTAAAAAGGCATTCCAAACAAAAGTTCAGGTCTCAGGAGGTTAAAATGATTCATCGGGCTGAACTGTGACGTTCATTTGATTGAAAAATCTATAAACCATCACTCTGACAGGCATATCAGTTTAATACAAACTTGCACACAACAAACTTGAGATAACAGGAAGTAAAACTGTAGGAGAAGCTGCCATATGCGCCCCCAGCAAATACATAATGCAAGAGATCCAGTGGAAAGACAAACACGCCTATGGAAATGTATATAGCTCTAAAATAAAGTAAACAACACATGGATTTCTGCTATGTCTTTATGTGATAAATATTCATAGGAGAAGGAAGCATTGCTTAGACAAGACCTGTGTTCTGCATGTAATGTGTGAGAGTCGAGAGTCACACATCTGTGGGAGTGAGAAACAATACCCATGTATTTATGTGGATTTTTCCTGCATACATGCTCACATGTGTGTGTTTGTGCTTGAAAGAGCGCAGAGTGCAGTTCTGCTGTGAGCAGTAGGGAGCACTGATAGCTCGCAGCATCAAGCCAGGACAGAGCCAAGCTGGAGAAAACACCACTATGTGTGTGTGTGTGTGTGTGTGTAGAGTATGTAGAGTGTGCCAAGGATAAAAATGGGAGTGTTCACCTGCAGCCACTAGGTGCTGCCAGAGACCTACTCACAGCCTGGAAGCAGGGACATCCAGATCAATGCAGGAAGGCAAGAGTCTGATTTTAATTTAGAAATAAAATGCTGGGTGATAAATGTTGAAAAAGCTAAATATTTACTGTAACTCAGAAGGTAGGCTATGACTCTCTCCATCTACAAACCTGCCACTTTTCCATCAATCTGAATGATGTTCAAACAGCTGATCGGCTTCACATCACTGCTCTGCTCTCAGTCTTTAAATAAACTGTTAACGCTGAAACAATAAAAGACAAAGCAGAGGGAAGTACTTGGCAATGTGGTGTATTGCAACCTGACAACAAATCTCCGCTCTAATTAGTAAGCTAACTGGAGACTATTGTGAAAATGTCACTTTAATGTGTGGGTCGATTACAGTCCAGCATATTTCAACAAGAGGATTTGGCTCAGGGCCGTGTCAGAGACTTGTGCTGGAGTTTATTGATGCTGCAGTTCCTAAATTTGTGTCTTATTTCTGTCTGAACAAGCTGAGAGGAGACACTCTGGCATGAACACAGACTAACACAGACACTCTGTTGTTCTAGGAGTTTCTCAGTGGGTGGGAGGAAATGTTTTACTGTAACAAGGTAGAGAAAAAGGTCTGAAAACTCATCTTAAAATGCTGTAGTTGTCAGGTAAACTTGTGTGCTCAGAATTAGACTGGTAAATGTTCTGATATACTTTGACACTTTTTCTCTAGCACTTTTAAAAACTGTTATTTTAATGATTGATTGCATTGAAAGGTACCAAAATGTGAACTACATCTATTTTACAAGAAAAATGCAAAGGAGAGGAGTCAATCCATCATAATTTGTCAATTTTTTGAGCAATTTAGACAGTTTTTATGTCTGCAATTTTGGCAATAAAAATGAAATATTATACAGTAATGCTTTTTTTAACTCTTAAAGTATATTTTTAAGTGTTCCCACACACTTTTAAGAACTACATTTCAGGCTTTTTAAGACCTTTTAAAGACCAGAGCTAAAAAGTAAATACCACTTTTTGTACTGGACAGAGCTGAGTTCTCTAATAATGCACTGTTAATGACATGTCAGTTGATATGATGCATTTTTGGGTCATAAAACCCAAATTTGATTAATTCTGGCACATTAAATTCCTCTTTCCTATCAATAAAACATATGCTGCATTGTGTATTCCTCAATTCAAAGTCAAGGAGCTAAAAGCTTGATGTCTTTCTGTCTGCAGCTAAAACACATCAAGATAAATGATTGATGACTGTCAGACATGGAGAAGTTTGGGGGACAGCTGTTTTATTTTTAGTCAGATCTTAAAGAGAGTTGATTATTTTTTTTAATAAAAATTCAAATATGCACGGACACAAGTCTTAACAAAGGGGGTAAAAAAATTAAAGTGCTAGGTTAATCAAAAATATTGTAGTCTGTGGTTAAAGTGATGTTCCTGATATTGTTGATCGGACTGTGAGTGAAACCACATCAGAGCAGGCGGGACCTTGTCTAAAAAGTAGCAGCAGCACAGGAGACTGAGATCGATTTATTCATTAACAAATTTGCCTGTTGGCTGTCTGAAAAACTTTCTGCAGTCAAATGCCAGCTTAATCGACATTTTGCCGGGCATTACCCTTTGGCTTGGTCCTAACGTTAGCAGCTAATGCTAGCAGCCAACGCTAGCAGCTGCCGCCACTTCATATTCCGTTAGCAGTCCGCTGTTAGAATAACGACTCTTACGTCACTTTAAGATCTGTTGAGTTAAAACTTGGGGAGTTTGTCCTCTCTTTGGGATCATTGTGGAGCATGTTTCACAAACATCTCCTCTGAAACACTGCTCAGGTAAAGCCTAGTGAAAATTAGTAAGCCATGTTTAGTCTGCTGTCTTAGCACAGCGGATGCTTCTTCATCCCTGAGGCTTAATGATAGGCCATGCACCATGATGCCAGCTACTGTTGCAGAGTGTGTAGTCTAATGAGGAAGTCAACAAACGCCTTTATTATCTGTGGATTTTATTAGTTGATATTTTATCATCCGAACAATCAAAGTCTAAAAAATATTTGCAATATCCGTACCAATGATTACTGAGCATCTCTACATATAATAAAAGGAAAGAGTCGTAACTTCATCACATAGTGTATTCATGCCTTTCTTTTGGAGTGACAGTGGTTGTGTCGGGGTGGAGAAGTACCGTACCGAAATAAAGCACCAAATCTGTCTTTTTGTCTGTGGTAGGTATTGAATGTGTTGGTAGTGAGTTTGGGTACCCATCCCCAGTCAACTGACTCTGAGATGGTTTCACATTGGGGACCAAGTCCCGGAGATGTAAACACAACTGTGCCCATGGGTACTCAACAACAATGCTGATTGTAAAAGTCTCCTGTCACCTCACAGCACCGGCCCACTTCATTCTCTGACCTGCACAGCAGATGTGGAAGTATGAACAGGGTAATTGCTGACGTCTTTATAAAGCTAAAAACATCCATAGTAGCCTTCAGGGTGGACTCTTGAGTGAATGCCATGGTTGTCTCTTTTTCGTTCATGTCTTTCATGGTGAATTTTCACATCAACTACGGCATACTACCACCTTGTGTATCAGATCTCATGCTCCCCATATTTCCGGTCTCTCTCTCTTCAGCTGTCCTGTCTAAATAAAGGCAAATAGCCCCTGAAAATCTTTTAAAAAGAAGAAAGAAGAACAATGTTTCACTTTCTTTTAAAGGCCGCAGTAAGTCATGACAGGGTGACAAGGAGCCAACATGCTGAATAACCATCAACAATCCACACCTGTGCTTTTCCTATGATGACTGAAAAAGCCTTTGGTTGAAAACGGTTATTGTCTTTTTACTTTTCAGCTCTCTGGCAAGTGTTCAGAAGACTGTTGAAGTCATAAGCTTTTTCTTCCTGCAGTCAAAATGTAACTTGTGACTTTTCAGGACATATCTTTAAGATTAGATTCAGCATCACTACAAATCATTTCTGTGATTCATCACAGCAGAATTTACTCTTGTGTTTTAGGATTGTTTGTGACAGTTGCTCATTTCAAACAGATGGAGGAGAATCCCCATGTATCAGAAACTTTGCTGAGGCTTTTTGGCTCGTATACAGGCCGTCTGGCATAAAAGCCTCCTTCTATTATTTTTTGACACCATGGTTAACACCAGACAAGTTTTAGAAAGGAAAAGCAGTTAAAACAAAAAACACACTGAATCGGTGTGTTTGGATTCATAGTAAAACAGATACTTTCATGGTGCCAGGATTAAATGTCAGTGAATCACTGATAAAAATCAAAGCCAAATCAATATCATGGAAACACAAACAGAGGTCCAAGGTGCTGGATAGTCTGTAATTTCATGTTTTTAAATAGCAGTTTACAAACAAACTCCTGCACTCTTTCCTGATTTCAACATTGTTTAAGGCTGCCCATGAGGAGCAAAAGGCTGAGAGCCTTCTGGGGCCCAGCCAACTGGAGGCACATGGAGGTCAGCAAAATCATGGTCCATTGTAAAGTTAAGCTGTGTTAACCATATTTTAGTTTTGGCCATAATAGTAATCACTTTAACCAAAGCAACAAAACATGCCTTTTTTTTTTTGCTTATGCTGTAGAGCAATGTAGTAGTTTTTCTAAATGTTAACCCCTTTTCTTAAAACAGAGTAATCTTTTTATTGGTGATGTGAACAACATGGATAGGCACACTTATATAAACCAATAGGAAATGAATGTCAGACTTTAAAGCTGAGGGTACAAATGTAAGGATGTCAATTAAGCAGATAAAACAGACAACTTTAATGGCTAAAGAGTACATGATTGGGAAAAGACAGAAATGGGCAAAAAGCAGCAAAAATGGGTAGAAAGCAGCTAAAAAGTGGCAAAATGGGCTAAAACATTAAAATTTGGTTAGTTGCAACAAAAACGTGCTAAAAAAATAGCGGAAAAGCAGCAAAAGGGTAAAAAAAAGTCAAAAATGGCCAAAATGTGATATAGATGGGGTACAGGTTCCAGATAGGAGTGACAAAATTGGGTTGTAAGTGGAAAACGAAGTGGCAAAAATGAGCAGAAAGCAGTAAAATGGAGTTAAAAGTGGCAAAAAAGGGGCAAAAATGAGTGAAAACACAAAAATGGGTTAGCAGTGGACAAATAGGGGCTGAAATTAGATCAATTGCAAAATTGGCTGAAAAGTGGCTAAAAGTTGCAAAAAATAACAAAAATTGTCAAAATATATTAAAAATTGGGTGAAAATTCCAAATAGGAGCTGACAAAATTGGATTGTAAGAGGTGAAAAAAGAGGCAAGAATGAGCGGAAAATAGCAAAAAGGAGTCAATCATGGCAAAAAAGGGGCAAAAATTCTGGAGAGAAGTGGCAGTTGTGGAGCTGGGATATTTTAGGATCCCAGTCAGTTCTCTGGGCAGGCCAGCATTGTCTTCAGTTGTCCTCTTATATAGTACATAGACCCATTTTAAAACACTCAACTTTTTCTGATAATCATGAGAACCGGCTTGTTGAACAACTATTGCTCTCTCTGTTGTGCTTGCTTCACCTTTCGGTTAAATATGAATGAAGAGCTGTAGGGTTTTTTGGGTATGATTTCTTTTTCTTGATTTTTAAAAATGTCAAAGAACACATATGTTTAGAACCTTAAATAACATTAGCATTGAGTCTTGACACTTAAGGCTAGCCCTATTCAGAAACTAGTTGTAATGATTATTCATATTTGGGTCATAAATAAAATGTTTTATATTTACAATCACAGACTGGGCTGCATCTCACAGAGTACCTGCAAAATCTAATAAGAAAGAGCAGACAAGGAAGTGTCACAAACTGCATGTCATCTGCTTTTACAGCTCTCAAATGTTGTGCCAGGATTTCTGCCATACTCTTTTGCTTGCTTTTTGTTTTTCACAGCAAAACAGAACACATGCCAGGACAGCCGGCTGACCGTGTCGATCGATCCGGTTCCTCTTCTGAAGTCATGTTTGGAGTCACCACTGTGAAATCATTACTATGAGCAGCAGGTGTGTGGTCTCACTGTCCAGCTGAATGGTCTAGTGTGTGTTCAGAGTGTTACAGATCAGTTCAGATTTGAAAACCATACAGCCAGCCTTAGCCACCATTAATAACAGCTGGTATATAAACATTTACCTTTCATCACTCAGTGTTATCAGATGTGCTCTGACTTTGATTTTTAATCCTTCTAATCATCAAACATTGAGAATTTTCACTTCACAGCTCAAAATGGATGAGCTCTGCTCCTTCCTCCTTAATCCTGTGTGTCAGACATCAAATAGCTCTCGTTTAAACGTGGGGTGAGATTCTTCTGAACGATGCCGACTCTTTTTCTTTGATGTGTTAGTCAGACATTAATCAGTATTTGTATGTTTACGTTGTCTAGACGCTAATTTAAAGGACTCAATTCAGCCAAATATACCAGTTTCAAAGAGCACCTTTGTCTGTAACAGTTATCTAATCATGAGGTATTAATCTGTGCTGATAAAAAACATCATTGTATTACAAACAACACTGTAAAAAGTTGTTCAATTATGAATCAAGAGGCAAGAATTTTATTAATGTATAGAAAAGAACAGATATCAGCATATTACAGTTTGTCATTTTGTACATGCACTCCTGCATGTGAGATCAATTAGGCTGGATGAGGGCCTTGGTGGACAGCCAATTTTAGGTATCTCCAGAGATGTTAGATAGGGTTCAGGTCTGGTCGGGCCACTCTTGGAAACTTCTTCCCTGAGCCACTCCTGTGTTGTCTTGGCTGTATGCTTAGGGTCATTGCCATATTTGAAGGTGAAAATTCAACCCAGGCCCTGAGCGCTGTGGAACAGGTTTTCATTGAGGATGTCTCTGTACTTTTCCCATTCAGCTCCTCCTCAGCCCTTACCAGTCTCCCAGTCCTTGCTGATGAAAAACATCCCCAAGGCATGATGCTGCCACCACCATGCTTCACTGTTGGGATAGAACTGAGCAGGTGATGAGCACTGTCTGGTTTCCCCCAGACATAATATTTAGAATTGAGTCTAAACCGTTCAGTTTTGGCTTCATCAGATCAGAGAATCTTGCTTCTTGCAGTCTGAGAGTCCTTCAGGTGCCTATATTGCAAACTACAAGCAGGCTTTCATGTGTTGAGGAGAGGCTTCTGTCTAGCCACTCTGCTAAAAAGCCCAGATCAGTGGAGGGCTACAGTGACGGTTGTCCTTCTGGAACCTCTGGCTCTGGCTGTGTCAAGCTTCTTCCATCCTTACCTCCAATTATAGCGACCGCGCTGCAATCCACTGGCGAATCGTACTGCAGAGTAAATCTCTCCCTCTCTAGTCTATCAAAGCAGTTCCACAGCCAGCACTCCAGACTGGCAGTGGCGCGTGCCTGGCTGGACACTTCGCTCTGCTTCGTTCGATATACGCTACACATCTATTTTCAGTGCTGGCCGCTGCCAAACCACGTCAATGCCAGTCGATCAGAAAGCTCCAGATGAGGAAGTCACAAGTGAACAATATCCGGTTCTTTCAAAATATAACACAATGCAAGGACTCACGATCGTAAATCATCACTATATCAACATTACATCTCATCCTGGGTCACTGAGAGGTCAGTGAGTCACAGAGCTATTGATGCCATTGATGAGGGTTAACTAAAGTTAACTTTTGGGGATATTTAGCCAAAGAATTTTGCATAAAACCACAGATCCTTTAAGCAAACATTAACCTGTTAACTTCCTAATGTACTCACCAAATGGCAGAAGCAATAATATCATGGTCTTATACCGGAAAGGATGATAAATTAAGCCCCAAAGGTAAAATAGTCTGCTGTTGACATACTATTCCTGTGTGAACTCACAGTTCTTCTGTGATCTCTGCCTGCTGATCAGGGCTGCATGGCACGGTGCAGCACTCTAGACTTAATTCTAGTGGGCGAGGTTGCTCGCCTTCGGTTGGACCAAACCCGCAGCGCTTTGGTGCACGGCGCAGTCGTCCTATGTGGAAATTGCGGGTTAGAATTACGAAACATTGATCATTTTGACAACTATTTTTAATTTTTAGTCTCAGTCTTAGTCTTTAGATTAAATGCTTTTTGGTTTTAGTCACATTTTAGTCATTTCTACCTTTATAGTTTTAGTCTAGTTTAGTCGATAAAAAGTCCTTACATTTGAATCTTTACCTTTAGTCCAAGCAGTTATTCTCATGCCTAAATCTGGTACCAAATCATGGTGGTGTGTTCTGCACTCTGTCAAACCTGGG
Source organism: Cheilinus undulatus (assembly GCF_018320785.1). Taxonomy (NCBI): domain Eukaryota; kingdom Metazoa; phylum Chordata; class Actinopteri; order Labriformes; family Labridae; genus Cheilinus; species Cheilinus undulatus. The sequence continues at coordinate 19,006,048 of NC_054867.1, read as the reverse complement.
GTCTCTGCTTTCTACAGATTTTGACAGATTTACTCATTTAATTAAACAAAATCGAACCTGTTCTTCCTGATGTCCATGGGGGTTTAAGTGCCAAATTTGATAATTAACTTATCCTAAGATTTCAGATTCACAGGAATTTGACTGGCGGATGAACACGCAGAAAAGCTGAAAACATGATGCATGCCACTGATGTCTGAGGTGAAAATTGCAAACAAAAAAACACAGTTCATAATCTTTCATGTATGTGTGGGTATACTTGTTTTTTGTGTACAGATGCAGCAGATGGCTATTAAACCATGTTATTAATATTATTAAACCATAATAACAGTATCAGGGCTGAAAGTGCCATTTAAACCTAACTGTAGGATCCTGCATCACTTTTTAATTAAATGGGAGAAAAAACCTTGATCTCTTTCTGAGAAAAAAACAGCCTGGACTGTTTGACAGACAGTTGGGAAATGGCTCCGTGAATCAATAGTCTGGGGAGCAGAGTTAAGCGAATACAGTCACCTTTTTCCCAGCACCCTGAGGGCTATTTAAGAGGGATGTTTTCCACAGTGGCAGACAGCATCCTTACAGAGAAATGTGTTTATGTTCCTTCTGTGGCCAAAGGGGGCAGTACAACACTACCTCTGAGTCTTTCTATCAATACCTTTAATAACAGAGAGTGAAAGTGCATCAATAGTTCTGATCTGTGCTCAGTCTTTAGCCTGAATATGAAATGTATGATCACAAAGAGTATTACAAAGCTCTGTACCAGCCCACAGTATAATCTTTATGCAAACCCTAGCAAATAATTCCTCTCCTATCAGCATCTACACCACATAGCCCTTCCTCTTCACATTTGGGAATACATAACTCTCCGCCAATGCAATCAACCCCGGCCTCTTTTTAAAAAGAGCCTTCCCAATTAAAAGTGTGCCAGTTAATCCATTCTGATCCTGCTGGAGAGCGCCGGGTCGTTCTCACTGGCCTGCGGTCAGCCTAGCAAGCTGAGCTGATTGATTCTGAACCAATCTTCTCCACAAGACTGCAGCCCAGGATGTAATGACCCACGACTAAAGCTTGGATTAGACCCCAGCCAAAGGAAACGTGGTTGGACCGACCGCCAGCAGTAACCTTCTGGAGCCTGTGAGTAAGTCAGATTGGATAACATGGCCTAGTAGGAGGAGTGTGTTGTGACTAATTACAAGTCTACTTTGATTGCCAATCCATTCACATCTATGACCACTGAAGTGAAAGACCAAAGTGTGCACTTGCTCCTCTGCTACCATTTTTAACACAGGCTTTATATGATTCAGAAAAACCTTTAAAGAAGAGCTAAACCTTACAGACTCCATGATGCTCAGTGCAGCCATGTCCACACTGCACTATAGTGCCTCTGTAGTGCACAGTTAGGCTCTGGAAATCGCTTATACACCCTGACCTACAAACCCTATTAGCAGAGAGTGTGAGGACAGGCAGTCTGAAGTGTTAAGGTCTGATTCACACATACACACATATACTGCCTGCTCCCTGCTCTGGCCACAGCAGTTAGCAGGAGCTTGACAATTAAGCTAACCACCAACTGGCCCTACACCTTCGGGAGTCACCACTGCCATCCCACACACACATAACAGAGCAGGTTACATTAGCATACACAGGTGAAAGGTGAGCCAATCAGTGCTGTCGGTTCTGTTATTCTGGCTGGCGCTAATGACGGGTGCGGCAGAAAGTGACACGTATGAGGAATGCACTACAGTTCCTACTGGGACACAGAGTCACAATGAAGATGGATAGGCTCCAGAGAGTGCAGCAGCAATAATACAATGGCCCTAAAGTTTAAAACAATGCAGGAAAAAGAGGCTTTATATCTTGCTGCCCTTGAGCTGCTGACCAATTACACAAAAATTGTTTAAATTATGTCATATTTCTCACGATAAATTGGCTAAAAATAAATTTTAAGCTGCAATATTGAGCTGAATTACTTTGTGACTGAATGCTTTAATGCATAACCGGGCTTTGCTGAACATCAATTTGCCTCTTGATGCAACCTTTCCAACTATAGCTCATCTTCAACATGCCATTTCTCAGCAAAATATTTGAAAACACAGTTTATTATGAGCTTAACAATCATTTAACAATAAAAAAAAACTTCTAGACATTGATTAGGCAGGGTTCTGATGCTATCTTTGTACCAAAACAGTATTAATCGTAGTTGTGAATGATCTGCATCTAAGCACAGACTCAAACAAATTCTTTGTTTTTGTATATCTGGATCTCTCTTCAGTGTTTGATACAATAACCTCTGATTAAAGAGATTAGAAAAATGGGTGGGCCTGTCTGCAGCCCTAAACTGGTTTAGGACAAGAAATATTTTTATCTGTTTCAGACCATGAATCTTACTACTATAATTGGTGGCATGTCTGTCTGTCTGTGTCTATTTGCATGCCACACCATTGCTCCACTTGTCCTTGATACCTCTCACAAAATTTCTTGGATGTACCTGTTCGAAAATGGTACCATAACAAATTCATAAATATGTATAGACCTTTTAATAAAATCCCAAATTGTTGTGCCTTTCACATATTCGCCCCATTACATCTCTACCCCTGTATAAAACACATGTTCACTCTGCCACAATGCTGAAGAGGAGACGGCCTTTGCTCTTAAACACACACAAAGACGGAAATTACAGCAGGTACGTGAGTCTGGTTTTTCTTTATAACTGAGAGAGAAAGTGACAGAGCTAGGAAACAGCTGGACTTTGTTGAAACATGCCCAGAAGGAAACGTAACTGGCCTGGATGTGATGATACACCTGCTCCACCATCCACCTGATTAAAGTAAGCTCTCTTTAAAGCACTCCTCTTAGCTCTTATTAAACAAGATAGTAATGGAGATGTGTCACGCAGTGTTAAAAATGACGGTTTATTTGCTGTTATTGTTCAGTTGTAATTGGTGGTGCTGCGTTAACATGTTTGAATATGTGTCTGTTTCCTTGCTACTTTGTTAAAGCTCCACAATAAAGTGCATACTCTAAGGCTTTGTAAAAAAGTCAAAAGCACAGCTCCAATGCTCCACTTGTTATGTTGTAGATAAACCACCGCAAGTATGCATTGGTGCGCAGAGATGCTAGGCCATTATGTAGTTATGGTCTTATTGCATTAAGCATCTAATGGTGAGGTTGATAGCAGCATGGTCTTGAGAGCTGATGGAAGTGTGCTGCTGTTGGTAACTGTCAAGAACTTTCAAGAGATTCGACAAGCAATTTCCCCTCTATATGACTTTAAAATTAATGTTGATAAATGATGAGTGAATAAGGTCAGTAAATATTACTTTGGCATAGCTATTACTAAGCCATAAACAGGAGTTAAATCAGTCTGAGGCACCCAGCTGATCTTGTATCTATATTACAGTCATGGACGAAAGTATTGGCACCCCTGGAATTTGGCAGAAAATACACCATTTCTCCCAGAAATTGTTGCAATTTGGTATACACAGGTTTATTTCATTTATGTGCATTGGAACAACACCAAAAAACAGAAGAAAAAGCCAAAATTGACACAATTTCACACAAAACTCAAAAATTAGCCTTGACAAAATTATTGGCACCCTTTTAAAACTGTGGATAAATCATTTTATTTCAAGCATGTGATGCTCATTTAAACTTACTTGTGGCAGTAACAGGTGCTGGCAATATAGTTATCACACCTGAAGCCAGTTAGAATGTCTGAAAGTTGACTCAGCTTTTGTGTTGTGTGCCTGTGTCTGTCATACCAAGCATGGAGAAGAGAAAGAAGACCTGAGTATTGTCTGAGGGCTTAAGAAGCAAAACTGTGGAAAAATATGAACAATCTCAAGGTTTCAAGACCATCTCCAGAGATCTAGAAATTCCATCGTCCACTGTGCGTAATATAATAAAGAAGTTTATAACCCATGGAACTGTGGCTAATCTCCCTGGACGTGGATGGAAGAGAAAAACTAACAAAGGAATGGAATGCAGGATAGTTAGAATGGTGGAGAAACATCCTCAGTCAGCTTCCACACAAATTCAGGCTGTCCTGCAGACTCAGGGAGCAACAGTGTCAGCTCAGACCATACGTCATCATCTGAATGAGATGAAGCACTATGGCAGGAGACCAAGGAGAACCCAACTGCTGACAAAGAGACATAATAAAGCCAGACTGGAGTTTGCAAAAATGTACCTGAGTAAGCCTCAATCGTTCTGGGAAAACATTTTGTGGACAGATGAGACTAAGGTAGAGCTTTTTGGAAAAGCACGTCATTCTACTGTTTACAGAAAACAGAATGAGGCCTACAAAGAAAAGAACACAGTACCTACAGTCAAACATGGTGGAGGTTCAAAGATGTTTTGGGGTTATTTTGCTGCCTCTGGCACTGGGTGCCTTGACTGTGTGCAAGGAATCATGAAATCTGGAGACTATCAAGAGATTTTTGGCTGCAATGTAGGGCCTAGTTTCAGACAGCTTGGTCTGCGTCAGAGGTCATGGGTAACATACGAGTGTGGTAACATGTGGATACCAAAAACATTCGTAATTGCAACAATTTCTGGAAGAAATTGTGTATTTTCTGGAAAAATTCAAGGGGTGCCAATACTTTTGTCCATGACTGTATGTGTGGCATTATAATGCAGGATGAGGATGTAAGTGTTGCGGTTGGTTTCTTAGAGTTTTCCTTCATTCAGGGAGGAAACTTTGTCAAGGTGGTGCTTAAGTGAACAACTTGCTATTTCCATTCCTGTAATTAGATTAGAGTAGATAGACACTTTATTGATCCTGAAATAAATTTGAGATCCTTAAATGTACCGTTTGTCATTCTGAATAGTAAACATGGATTGTCACAATCCTCCTGGGGTGAAGGTGGGAGTGGACAGCACGCTGCAATAGTCAGCAATACTGCAGTAGTGAATTAAGAAAAAGCATTAAGCGCAGATCTCAAGCTGAATTGAGTGGACGTTGAGTATGGTGTACCCCAAGGCTCTGCTACTGGACCACAATTACCTAACCTTCTCATGGTCAAACTCAAATATTATTCAAAAACACAGTACGAATAACCATAATTATGCAGATGATCCACAACTTTGCATATCACTATCTTCGGAAGGCCTTGTAATAATAATAAAACAAAAAACAAAAAACAAAAAAAAAAAAAATAATAATAATAATAATTTAATTGTACAGCTCTTTGAAAAACAGGGGTTTTCAAAGTACTTTGACATGCAGAAGAACAAGAGATGAAGACAGAACAAGAGATGAAGACAGCAAAATAACACATACCCCCAAATAACATCAAGAGAACCCTCAAGCTAGATACCCTACACAAAACAAAAACCCAACCCACATATGAAACCCAAACAACAGTATTACCCAGAAATAATGTGGCATCAACATCCCAAGACATCACATGAACTAAGACATCCTAAGGCGTAAAAAAGAACTGGGACATACCAAGACTTAATAAGACCTAAGATGTCACATGCCTCAATAGGAACCCTTGAATACCAGACCAGCATAGGAACCTAGCTGCAAAACTTGACAGGCATTAATATTAATTCCCTCACTCAAACTCTGATGACAGATTTTTTATAACTTAAAGACAAAACAGAAATCTTCATTTTTGGTACAAAACTCAGACCCAAATCCTGCTCATCTCAGTTCCATCACTTTAAATTGCTAGACAGAGGCAAACAATCCTTTTGTAATCATAGATTGTGATCCAAATTCCACTAGTCACATTATTCAAACCAGAAAATCTGCCTATTAGATAAAAAAAAATTCAAAACTCAGAGACTTTTTGCGAAAATCTGACAGAGAAATGAATACATGCATAACAAGCACACTAGACTATCATAATGGTTTATTCACTAGCCTCTCAAAATCACCTCTTTAATGATTACACTCATTCAAAATGCAGCAGCATGAATTCTGACCAGAGCTAAAAAGTTTCAGCACATCAGCCTTTAAATCCTTGCACTGGCTCCTGGCTCAAACTAGGACTGATTTAAAAATTATGTTACTTGTGTGCAAAGCACTGAATGCTAAAAAGCTTCACACTAGATGGAGCTCTCAGGTCTACAGGCAGTGGCCTTTTGACCATTTGACCTCCAAACTCCAAAGCAGAGGAAAATACTTTCAGTTTTTATGGTCCAAATAAATTTAACACTCTGCCTGAGGACTAAAAAGGGTTTTAACATGGAAAACTTTTAAAAGCAGGTTAAAAAATGAACTCTTTATATCGCTCTATTATGGCTAGATATCACTACATGTTGTGTAGCCAGCTGGTTTAAAAAAGTAACCAAAGCAGATGGATTGGCTAGATTCCATGTCTGTCATCACGTGGATCCAGCTTGTGCAGCTTCAGGCTGATACACTTGGTCCTGGTTTAGAAACTGACTGCATCAATCGGTATCATTCTAGGAGAAAGATATGGTAGCTACGAGAGTGGTTAAGCTGAGATTACCGTAGATGCAGCTTTAGTGGCAGTTGTATCAGGCACTGAACAACATTTCTTGTTAAAAGAAGAACAAAGAACCAGACTGAAAGCTGTTCTTGGTGCACAGATGTTTTTGCTAATCTTTCGAATGTCTTCGGCAGAAGAATATACCATCTGGCATCAACGACAGAGAATAATCGATTGCTGATATGACAAAGGCGGCCTTGACCCTCCTTACTCTTCATTTGGAAGTGAATGGCTATGAAGTCATGTGTTTTGTGACCTGATTGGCCAGTAATGAATGCATGTGATGGATGGACTGCTTATCCAGTCACCCTCAAACTGTTTTTAGAAAGGTTCAGCCCTTCTCAAACACTCATGGGAGCATATGCTGGTTTGGCACCTTGCCGTGTCAACCTTGGAACTGTGCTGGCTTCCTGATGGCCATCCCCCAGGCCTGCGCCAGACCATGCCCCATCTCTCCAGATATCCTCCCAGCTGCCCCCTCTAGGACACATGTGGTTGCCCCCTGCATCCGAACCAGCCCACCTGGTCATGGGCACCCAGTATATGGTGAACTGTATCAGGCCTGGGAATGCCTGTAAAAGCCCAGCTGCCATTCCCGTATCGAGCAGCTGACCCTTCCCATCCTCACTCTCCTGAGCATGTAAGAATTAGTCACACAGTCTTGCCAGCAATATCCAAAGATATGCTGAAGAGAACTTTTTACAAAAGACTTTAGTTGGTGCCTCTGACCATTAGTCAATGTCCAGGCCTCACAGAGTAGCACGAGGACCATTGACCAAAAGATTCTGACTTTCATCAGTCTTTTGTCAGATACCGGGAACTCCATACTGTCTTGCTCAGTGAACCCATCGCCCCATGCACGAGTCCAAGTCTGTGGTTGATCTCAGCCCCATAGTCAGCGGACTAATGGATTACGCTGCCAAGATAGGTGAACTGCTCTACAACTTCTATGCTCTCACCATTGACAGACACAGTTTAGATGGCAGCATCCAAGGCATCTCCAAACTCCTAATGAGAGCATGACACCATGGAGGGGAGGTTTCAGCACGCACCTTAAGCATCTCGGCCTGGATTTGCCACACTCACTGTGTCTGTGGCATCCATTTGGAGCTCACGACTAGGATGAGCTACCTGATACAATACATCAGAGTAGCAAGACCATTGTTCCCTGATATCTGATTCCTTTGTCAGGATTGTGCTATCAGGTGCCTTTACTGCAGAGCAATGAGTGAGAGGATGCATCTGCCTTGAGGCCCTGTATGGCCCTGTAAACCAGGCAGCCATTACTTGTGCCCATGTGGCAAGGCTCAAGTCCGACACTTGGCTACTTTCCTGCATGTCTCTCCACCAATCTCTCATCCCTGTTTCCAACTCTATCCACTGTCGTCTTCTAACACCATAAAATGCCCCAAAATCTTAAAATAAGAGGGGAATCTTTTCTTTTACTCGTTTTCCATGTATTTCTACAATCAATACATGTAACAAAGCAGCAAGATCATATATAAAACTAGAGCTGGAGGAAAAGACTCATTAAAGAGCATTCTGAACAGAAAACCACTATTAAGTTTAATTGGTTGTAACTCACATGATGCCTGTGCTGGTGAAAGAGATTTTGGTTACCTTAGCCTATAGATCCATGTCATGTCAAGGCAGACAGTTCATCAACAAGACTGATGAATGCTGAAGGGAGAACACGGTTTTAAAATGCAGCCTAAAGGCCAGTGTCATTAACCAGCATCATGAAATCCTTATTAGGATCAATTGCTTTCAGTCCAAGCCAGATGGAGATCAATGCTTCATGTTTCTGAAGGGAATGACGCATGTTGTGTGCTGTGTGGGTGAAAGTGAAGGCCTTGTTTGCTAGAAGGGTCAGAAAGGCCAAACCATGATTCTGTTATGTGTTTGTGCATTTATACCTTCAAGCCTGACCACCAGAGGCACCTTCAGCTCCAGCTCCCGACAGGCTTTAGTGATGCCGTTGGCGATGATGGCACAGTTGACGATCCCACCAAAGATGTTGACAAGGATGGCTTCAACCTGGGAGAGAATGAATAAACGGTTAAATAAGAGGCTCAAGTTTGTCCAGAAACATGAATCAGATACACTAACAGCTCTGACTAAACAGGATGTCCCTGACAGATGCAATGATGCTTTATGAAACTTGTGATTCAAGGTTGAAAACTCAGCCTACCACCTTTTGTGCGAGGAGGTTGTGCAATATGAGGCTATATAACACTGTCACACTGCAGGCAGCTGCATGTGGAAAAGGCTATATTGGGCAAAATATAGCAGTAATTCAACAGCAAGTGGTGAGATTTTAAATGGGAAAAATGAAAGTATGAATAAAAAACACAAGCTCTTGTGGTTTTCAAACCCCCAACAATGAATCATCCTTATGAACAACAGCCATAAAACAGAACTGTATACTGTGTTTGGTACTATCAAATTAGCTGTAGGTCATTTACAGTCATGAGATCCTTATGATATAAGATTGGGGGGCAGGAAGTGAAATGGCAAGTAGAGGAAAGTTAGTTCATTAAAGTTCTAAGTGGATCCACACGCTGTTGTTATTCATTGTGTATGATCCCTACACTACGCAAAAAGATATTTTCCATGAATTAACCAATTTATCTGACACAAGATAACCAATATTACACATAACTCAGTCCTGAACACCTCCTACTACACCTCTAACCAGATGAAGGGGACAATAGTCTAGAGGAATCTTGTACTGAGCTAAGAGGCTAGTTGAACAACTTTAACAGCTTTTCTCCCTTATTTATTTGCCATAAACATGTTTTTTAGGGAAATGCAGATCTACTATAAACAACATAAACCTTGTAGGGTGGACAACTATAAATGATGCTTCGTTTTATGAATTAGCCACTTATATGAGCCAGCTCTTTTATGTGCACCATCAAACATTTAAGAGCAGGTTTCCTTTCTTTTATTATTGTTATTTAATACACAGCCTCTCAAAAGAGATGGATTTCCCATTGCAACTAGCAAGGCTAGACAGATAAAGGCTGTGGAAACCATGACTGGAATGCTTGGTGGAAATGGACAATGCCCAAGTGCTGTCTGATGCCGCTCCTCCAGGTTTAACATGGACTCTTTTAATCAATATCTGTTGCTGTTTCTGTTTCATTTCTTTTTAACTTTTTTGCCTGGATGCCTGAAAAAGCTTAAGACTGCTTTCCTTTTCTGTTTTTCATATTTTTCCCCTGCTTTCCACCATTACACTTTGGAATTTATTCAAAATAGTCACATATTTACAAAAAAGATCCTTGCACTTTTTTAAATTGGTCCTATTTTGGCATTATTCAAAGCAGTTCCCGTCTGCAGTGACACTGAGGGACACATTATTATTATTTTTAACCTTTATTTAATACTCGAAAATCATTGCGGTTTCCCTCATTTACAATGATGTCGAGATACAACAGAGATACAATTAGAATGATTTCAAAGAAGACAAGAAAGACATATAAGATATAAACACTTACACACTGTTGTGAAATTATTTGAGATGCTCATCTTAAATTTTCCAAGAGAAACTAGTGTATCAATCCTCAGACTTTGTTGTAAATTGTTCCTCATTTTAGTGGCACAATAGTAGGAGGAAAATTTGATTTGTGTCTGCACAGAAACCCAAGTTTCTGTCTAAGTTTACTGGTAAGAGTCCCAATATGGTGCTTAAATGTGAATGATTCACATCACAGGCTCTGTCTCTCCACCTTGCCATTGAACGCTATTCAGGCCATCTCCTGCATGATCTGAGAGAAACAACGTGTGCAGTTTGACATAGCGGAACACAACGTTGAAACAGCCTACCAGCGCTTGTCAGCCCATGTGAGAAAAAAATATGGTGGACAGCATTAGCAGCTCTGGTCTAAAATTCATTAAAAATGGATTAAAAAGATATTTAAATATTGGAGTTACTTGTGTGTATTTAATCTTTTAAAGACCCTGGAAAGTCACTCAAGTTCCAAGCTTGCTAGAAAAGCTTCCATAAGGGCTATGAAGGCACGGATATCATTATTAGAATGGCACACTGGAAGGCTGTGAAAACATGTTTAAAAATTATTCAACTTTTTTGTTGTATACATCATCAGACAAATGAAGTCTGCTGCATTTTTAACTTGATCAATAGAGGAAAAACAGTGAAAGGAAATGCAACAAAAACTAACACAGGTCTTTCAAATACCCACAGCTGTGAGTTCTCTGTGAACTGTGCCAACCCAAAGAGATCTTCGCTGGTACTCCATTTAATTTGTGGTGCAGTGTTTCTGCAAAAATTATCCTCAACTTTCTCACAATTTGGGCACAAAACAGATATCACAAAGTATTGAAGCAAGGCAGTAGGTGTGCGTGTGTGATTCCACCAATAATCTAGAGCTGGGTTATTACCCTGGCTAGCTCAGTGGAAAAGTAGACTGAGAGCACACAGGATTAATCCTCCATGTTTGTTTATAATCACTGCTAATCTGTTACCGCCGATTTGGATGAGCAGCTTGTGGGTGTGTACTCAGATGTATATGTGTGTATCTTTTGAGACTGTGTATGTTGTCAGTGTGTGGTTACGATGTTTATGCGGAGAGAAGATCAAGGACTTGGATAGCTATCAGCGCATCAGACATGGCATTGTCCTCCATGTGCTATCAAAATGAGCATCTCCTTATAAACAGCAGAGAATGACACAAGGCCAGGAGAGATGTAGGCAGAGGAAAAGCAGACACAGGAACCAAACAAAGATATCGAGGAAGCTGCTGGGTCAACACAGAGAAGTGTGAAGAATTAGGAAGAATAATGAATTAGGATATGACATGGAAAGCCCAAAACATGGAAAAAACAAAACTGCACCGGAGAACAAAGATGATGGTTAAGGTTATATGCATGTAATAAGGTTGTCAAAATCAAATACTGTTCATGTATTCTTATGTGGATACATAAATACTGGATAAATACTGGAAAGATGGTTGTGCTAGCCTCTGGCATGTGTTCACTACAAATCTTAAGGCCCCAGCTCTTAATTGTACTCAGTATGCTTGAGTTAAGTGGCCTTCACTAACCACTGGTAGAAAAAGAATTGGCAGATCCTTTTAAAGTTTTTTTCCCTCATATTTGTGTAATTTTAAAAGTGCTGGAAGCAACAGGATTTACTCTGTAACCAGGTCACAGGACAAAATTTTGATATCAGTCCCAAAATAGTAGAGATGCACCAAATTTAATAATCAGGGTTGATGTTTAAAGTTACAATTTCGCTGATGCAAATGTTTTTTCATGACTTCTTTTAGTATAAGAGTCTCACAATGCAAACATTTTACCATGAATTGAGATCAGAGTTTTTCAAATTCCAGATACATCATCAATAGTCAACAACAGCATTAAATAAACAGATGCAACGACAATATTGGACATTTCTACTATTAATAAAAGACATATTTGAAATCAGAAGGGCCATAATGCTTTGGAACAACATAAAATTATGATATTAAATTAGTGTTAGAATTTTCAAATCTACTTTTGCAAAGTTCTGGGAAATAGTGGTGATAATACTAAAATGAAGTCAAACCTTAATGTACCAGTGCTGTTCACACAGAACACATTACTAGAGGGAAACTAAATTCTGCAGCGAAATAACAACACCCCCGGTAGAGGGAATGGCGTGTGTTGACCAACTGACCCAGTAGGAGATCATGGCTACCAGGTACGCTGCCAGGCACACCCACTTGAATGGAATAATGTGCACTCCCAATAAGCTACACAATCTAAAATAACTTCCTCTACAAGTGCTAGGATGTACCTGATGATTAGACTAATGTAACACGTGAAGCGTGGCGGTGAATAGACTGCATTAAGAGTTCAGCAGTGGGAGGCAGACAGAAAGTAAGAAAAGGTGCGACGTGCCATCAGCTCACTTGTTCTCAAACCTCAGCTGCCTATTGAACTGTTCCTCTGACAGCCTGTTAGGTGTGATCTGCAGTTCACCGAGTGTACGTGAGTGAAAGTGAGTGTTCAGATTTTTTTTTAAAGCAGCCTTAGGGCAAAAGTGTGTTTCCCCATTACTTGGTGCATGTGTGGTCAACAGGCAAGGCTAAAGCAGGCTAAAAACTGCAACTACAACTGAGAAAATGTCACAGTTGTGAAATCAGGATATTCCAGTTGGAAAAAAAATTGTAACCTTTGAAAACTAAATTCTTGAGATGTCAGCCTGCTTGCACAACTCTAAGTTTAATGATCTTATGATTTGAATTCTTGAGCATTCCAAGGTTATCCCACAAGATCTCCATAAGACAATATTAATGACCAGTTTTTTTAATTATGCAATTTGCTTTGTTAACATGTTCAAAATAAGAGGCTTCTGCTGTGTTAACAAGTCCCCAGACATTAATTAATTTGTACATTCGTGTTATATTTAAATTGAACAACTCTGTAGGACCATTACTGGAGTGTCGATGGGTATTTAACATCTGAAATGACTGCACATGCAAAGCTCAATTCATTGGCAGAGATAAAGTACCTATAAAAAGTATGCACCCATTTGGAAGTTTTATCCTTTTACTGAATTTATAAATCAATTGTGGTCAACTGAATTTGGCTTTTTTGACAAAAAATACAAAAACAAAACTCTGTAATGTCAGAGTTAAAAACAGATTTTTACAAAGTAATATCAATTAAATAAAATATATGTGACTGCAAAAAATATCCCCCCTCTTTAAAGTGAGTTATATAATTTAGAAGAGGTCCAGCCAATTGGTGCTAGTAGTCTCACAATTAGTGACATGGGGATCACCTGACTGCAGCTAAGTGACTGTACCTGTGTCTGGAAGGTCCAGTCACTGGTTCATCAGTAGTCCTGGGTACCATTACACCATGAAGACAAAAGAACATGCTGAGTAACTCAGAAAAGCTTATTTAAAAGTATACTAAGTCAGAGGATGGATACTGAACATACCCTGGAGTTAAGTCAAATCTATAATCAAGAAAAGGAAGAAATATGGCACATGTGCAAACCAACCTAGACCAAGCCGTCCTCACAAACTAAGAGACTATGAAGGAAGGGGACTAGTGTGAGAGGCCACTAAGACACCTATGACTACTCTGAAGGAGTTACAAGCTTGAGCAGCTGAGATGGTAGAGAATCTGCATACAACAACTTTTTTCCCAGTTTATCAGTCTAGGCTTTATGGGAGAGTGGCAATGAGAACTCGAATTAAATCTGGACTAGAGTCCGCCAAAAGGCACGTGGGAGACTCCATGCTCAAGCGGAAGAAAGTTCTTTGGTCTGGTGAGACCAAAATGGTGCTTTTTGGCCATCAGACTAGACGCTATGTTTGGTGCACAGCAAACACTGCTGATCACCACAAACACATCAACCCCACTGTGAAGCATGGTGGTGGCAGCATCTTGCTGTGGGGTTGCTTTTTGGCAGCCTGTAGAAGGCTTGTAAAGGTAGAGGGTAAAATTAATGCAGTAAGATATAGGAAAATCCTGCAGGATAATCTTATTCAGCTTTCAAGAGAACTATGGCTTGGGAGAACATTTATTCTCCAGCAAGACAATGACCCGAAGCATACAGCGAAAGCTACTTAGAAAATGGTTTTAAAGACAACAAAGTGAATGGTCTGGAAAGGCCGAGTCAAAGCCCAGACCTCAAGCCAATAGAGAATTTGTGGCTAGACTTAAAAAGGGCTGTTCGTGCCTGATCCCTGTGAAACCTGACAAAGCTTAAGCAGTTTTGCAAAGAAGAATGGAGAACAATTACGGTGTCCAGATGTGTAAGCCTGATTGAGACCTATCCACACAGACTCAGTGCTGTCATTGCAGCCAAAGGTGCATCTACTTAATACTGACTTTAAGGGGGTGAATATTTATGAAGTCACTTATTTTACATGACATATTATTATTTAATAGACGTTACTTTGTTTAAATGTTTTCACTTTGACATTAAAGAGGTTTTCATGTAATTTTTTCATTAAAAAAAAAGAAATGACTGTGATTGATTTATAGAATCAATAAAAGGGTAAAACATCGAAGGGGGTGAATACTTTTTATAGGCACTGTATGTAATATGACTAAGGTGTTTGAGGGATAGTAGTCATAAAGGAGCATGGTCATAATACATTTTCATAATGATGACTATGCTTGATAGGCTCTGGCTGAGTAAGGCACAGGGACTCGGCTCTTAAACGCACACATACATGCTCACACAAAGCACTGTGTGGCTCCCACTTGGGGGCAGCAGAGATTTAGAAGCCTTTTATTCAGCCTCACTAGAGAAGGCTCTATTCTTACCCTATCTGCAGCCCATTTTTCAACTCTGTCTCTATTGGGAAGAACCATATTTCTTCCATTCATGCGTCTACTATTGACACCCATGTATATTAATGATACACAAGACATGATTTATGTAGCTTGGCAGAGAAGTAAATGCAGTTTATAGAAATATGGATGTTCGGAGGACTGGGTTGCACTTTGCTGAAAGGCTTTTTTAGTATAGTTTTCTCTGGTTTTGGGTTATGAGCTACTGTATGGCCTCAGGAAGATTGTTTTTTTTTCCAGATAAGCAAACTTAAGTAGACATTTTATGTAAAAGCTCTACTACATCTGCCACTTCCAAGTAAAGAGCTCAAATCCTGAGCTGTAACACCCACACACACGACCCCACTGCTGTAATTTGAAGTGAGATGATGTGATAGTGTGCCCAGAAGAAATGTAGCCTTAAATTTAAAAAAATCTGAAGAGACACAGGGGGTAAGAGAGCAGAAAAAGCACAAATGTGTAGATGCTATTCATGTCTTTAATCGTGTTTTCTCCTAAGAGAGTTCAATCAGCTTTAAAATGTAATATATGCCAGCTCTTAAGTTGGGAAAGTTTTAAATTACATTGCTTTTCAAGCAAGATTCTGGATTGCAGAGGGGTGAATGCAACAATGGTGAGCAGGCTGATAGAATGAGCACAAAATTTCAGGTCAGTCACCTACGTTTGATATCCTCTCCAATCAAACGTGTAACACTGTGCTCCATTCAGCTCGCAGAGCCTCAGAAAACCAGCCTTAAGGTATGAAATAGCTCTGCACACTCCAATCCATCTAAATTCTCCGACATCGCACTCTAAAGCATTTTACCTCCTGTCACAGAACTAAGAACAGCCTCTTTTCGTAAAGGCATTCATTTCAGGTGAGCTAACTTGGCAGCGGGGTGGATTTCTTTCATCAGCCCTCAGCATAAAGGCAGCCGGTATAATGTGCCAGCTCCTTCTTTTTTTTTTTCCTTACAGGATCTTTATGCATTCTTTCAGGTGGTGTTACGGCACGAGCCCATGCCTTCTACCTGGGTCCCGGTGAAATGATTCAGCTTTTTGCAAAACAGGATCACTGCTTCTGGCATCCGATACTCTGCCAAGGCTTTTTTACGTCAAAGTAAAAAAAAAAAAAAACAGGCCTTCACAGGAGAAACAGGCTTTTCTGCCTGCTATTATATGCCTCACTAACTGCATTTAGGGCAAGTAAAAAAATGTAGCCCAGACAATTTGACATGCTCACGTGGGCCCTGTATTGTACTCCTCCTGTCTGTGTATTTCATGAAGCCTGTCTTGGATGGCTTCCACAAAAAGCGTGCATTGCTATTACAGACAGGCACGTCTAATTATAAAACTACCCACGGTCATCTTTACGGACTGAAGTCTGAAGACAACACCAGACACAACATCACTTCTCGGCGAGTCCTCATACTTCGTTTACAGAATGTTAAACAGCAAACAAACATGACGCACTTTTCTCCTCAAAGTTGCAACCCAGGGGGGAATAAAAGCATTGTATTTTCTCTCATTCTGCAAGGCTCCTTGTCACAAGTTGTGTGTGTGCTTCTGAATTATCACTCAAATACACATTTTCATGCCCGTACCCCTGTTAAGCGCCGCTAATCTCTCTGCAGGAAAGAAAGAAAAGGGAAAGCATCTTGTTTCCTTTGTTACAGCGAGCAGATAGGAGTAGAAAAAAGGCAGGGCTGGAGATGGGTGTGTGTCTCTCTGTGGCCTATTAAGGACTATTGTTCCGTCTTATCTGCTGGAGACAGCCTGTACTGCCACTGCCTGCTCTGGCAGCCCTTGTGTATTTGTTTTTTCGATATGCTCAGGGCCCAGTGCTTGGCCCTTGAGCCACAGGTTAACGTAAACGGCTTCCAAATCAAGGCTGGCTCTGATCACAAATCTTAGAATGAAAGGTGGTTAAACCAATTACTCTGTGTCTCCCACATCTGAAGAATAACGGGGTAGAGATGCCTGGTGAGTTCAGTGAGTTGTTGGGATTTTTTAGAAAAGAACTTGTATGACTTCCTGCCTCTTTCTGCATCAAAAAATGTAATGTTATTGCACACTGTTTTGTTGTGGTAAAGGACATTGGAAGGATATTTGTGTACATTCTGGTCCAAAGACATACTGTAGAACTGAAGGGGCATTTTCAGGATAACTCAATATGATATAGTACGCAATTCTACAACGTTTGAGACACTGCAAGACAATCATATAATGATTCATTAATCAAGATACTGTTCATGCAGGGTGGTCATACGCCCAGCTGTGATCAGCTGACCACTAGCTGATCCCAATTATCGCCTCCTAGCTCGTACAGCCAATCACAGCTCTTTCCATCAACACAGCAGTGTATTATCA
Source organism: Cheilinus undulatus (assembly GCF_018320785.1). NCBI lineage: Eukaryota > Metazoa > Chordata > Actinopteri > Labriformes > Labridae > Cheilinus > Cheilinus undulatus. Next base: position 18,988,916 of record NC_054867.1, on the reverse strand, counting down.
CTAATCCCTGCTTGCATTAATGTTGATGCACCACACTGCTGCTGCTGGCAAAACTTAACCTCCTCCTCCCCGGCCTCCTCCTTTATAGCACAAAGATTGTTGCACCCCCATATGCAGATTAATGCTACGATGGATTAATTGCTTTTGAACTAGTTTTATTGTATTTAGTACGCACTGTCAAATGTATCCATCCATTGGGTTTTCTAGCAATGCACTCACAACTTTCATTATGTCCGTTTAAACAACATAAAGACAAATAAAAGAATATCTTTTTGCAGTTACTTCCGAGATCTGGTCACGTGTAATGGGAACTCAGGTTTACTGTCAGCCTTGGCTTCTACTGTCTTGGACTCGGATCAGTTCCAGACAGAAACATGTGTCCTCAGTCTTGCTTCAGCACAGAAATGAAGCTGTATCACAGCTCTTCTGTTTCTGTGTGTTTACGTGCTGTTAAAACAGGCTATTGGTCACATCTGGCTATCTAAAGCAAATATCTGGTAGTTGTTCTAAATGGATGGGATGCTAGAGGACTGTTGGCCATTTTGTCTAGAGACAAGCCTTTGGTGTGTACAGGGGAAACAGTCTGTTTGGACAGCAAAAAATATGCAGAACGGTATTCATTCAGATGATAAACCAGCTCCCATCAGTGGTAATCTAAAAATGTTTTATATCTCTATCAAAATATCCGCATAAAGTGAAGCTTACAGTTCACTATTGACAGAACATTCCACTTCAGCCAGAAATCCGTCTGGTGCTAAGCCAGCAAAGCTAATCACCATTTAGATTCCCTCAATACCTGAAATGAATCAGCTGGCAGAGCAAGCACACATACAACCCTATATGAAGAAAGGCTACAGTCCGGGATGCGCTGCTTACATATTTGAATCTCATCCTAGCATTTTTTGGTGCATGTCTTCCCCCAATCTCTCTCCCTACTCTCCCTGTCTCTTCAGCTCTCCTCTCTAATAAAGGCACTAAACCCAAAGAATAATCTTAAAAAAAGACACGATAAATTTAAAAACAGACTCGGCTTATGCTTTGTTAGCTTTCACATGATGCCATACACACATGGAACTGCCCCCTGGTGAGTAATAAAGGCTTCATACTTCGGTACATAAAAGAGAAGCCGACAGTCTCAGTCGCCACCTACATGTTTTAAAGCAGTTTAAATTTTTTAACAAAAGACAGTTGTTTTACTGGATTCACAAACTGCTGAGAAGACAAACTGGGTTTTACTTTTACAGAAAACCATCTGAAGAGATAACCCAGAGGAGCAAATAGTGGATTAATGATGATAGACACTTCTCTGTTCCTTCGGGGAAAAATAGAGCAGTGCCAAAGAGATTTCCCCTAATCCTACCATCAAATAATGTGCTAAATTTGGCAGAATATGACTCTCAACAAACATTATGGTCCCTAAAACAGTTAGTGACAGTGATCCTGATACTACCAATAAGTAACGTGAACTAACTAATGTGAGCTTATTAGCACTCATCTATTCTTTAATAATGAAGTCTTTTGCCTCCCATTTTCAAAACAGCACAATTATTGGCCCAAAAATTGTAAATACACAAAACTGCCCAAACTTTTGTAGACTTTCATCCTGGTTGCTGTGTAAAAAGAAGGATTCTTCTCTACTGTATGAAGACATTACTGAAGCAAAATTCTGGCTCTTTCATACAAGAAACTAAACTAGTGTCATGGTTGTTGAATGAGGGTCTGATGTGACAAGAATGTACATTTTAAAGAAATGTCTGGGTTTTTCTGCAGTTTAAAAGTCCCTGTAAATTGAAAAAAACAAACAGCATTTCAGGTTTATTGTATGGCCACTGTGTTATGAACCACCAGGCAAAATTTCAGCCTGAAAAAGAACTCTAAGTTTATAAAATTAAGCTTTAAAATCATGAAAAATTAGTCAGTAAAATATGTTCTAGCATGCCATGGGCGTGTTGGTTGAATGAGCTGAGGCTATACCCACTCACAAGAAATACAATCCTTTCAAAAAGAAAAAAAAAAGAAAAAAAAATGCTACAACCTAAATGGAGGAATCATCTGTCTATGCTCCTATGTAACAACCTTTGTTTTTACAGCACTGTTTATGAGATGTCTATGTTGTTAAATTGCTGCTGAAAACAGTCCATTTCCTGGTGGTTTTTCAAAACAAAAGTCTTCAATGACGATTAGCATCAGAGACTTTTATCGTGCAGGACAAGAAACTGTCTATCACTAGATACTTTACTAAACTTTAGCATCGCAATGCTAGCATAACTTCAGCAGGTAAGATGTTTGTTACTGATGCATGTGGTTCAACTGATAACAGACAAGCACTCCAGCAATTAGTCTGCCCCACCTCGACCATACGGTGAACTCTGATCAGAGCGCAGCTGCCTGGCTCTGTGTCAGAGCAGAGAGACAGAAAATAAAATTTACTGTTTTCTGGCACAAATCTGTCTGTCATGATACTTTCGATGATCCATAGGCCACTGTGACTGATAGATTTGGGAAATTTATCCCACAATGAACAAAAACACAGCATGCAGCTGGCTGTTTAATTTCAATGAAGGCAGTAACATTAGCTAACAACGAACTGTATTAAGATTAACTCCTCTGTTGTCATGGCAGCTATAATTTCCCCACCCAATTAAACCAGGCCAGGAAAGAGGTGGAAAACTTTCTTAAGGTCTAAATCAAAATTTCAATTGCACACAGATCTCAGTGTTTCTACACGTTTACAGCAGCCATATTCCAACATATCTACTGTCAAGACACAATTTTGGATTTCACTCTTTAGGGACCTTCAGGTGATGTAAACATGATAGCAGTCAATAGTATACCTGCCGCTGTCCTAAAGGCTTTTTGTCCTCAAGGCCACACATGACTGAAAGTCATTATTGAAGGTGAAACCTAATTCTTGAACCACATTGCAATCAAATCATAAACACTTTCTTCTCGGCCTGATATTACTGAAAGGAGAAAGAGTGTGGCTGTGCAACATAGATCTTGGCTGTTGAACTGAGTCACGTGCTACTCCAGGATGATATGGACTGAGAAATAATGAAGTTAATACCACACAGAAAAGGGAGTCTTGCCTTAAAGTTATCTAAGGCTGGTCTTTGGCAAGAATTTCTGAGAGATTTGCATCGATTTTTGCAGAGACAAATATTGTCTATCAGATGATAATTTCCTATTGGGTTCAGAGATTGCACTGCATCAGATCAGCTAGGATGAATGCACTTATACAGTGTGAAATAAATGTCGGTTTAATCTCATATCATATTTCATCCTTCAAATTAATTGCTTATGTCTGATATTCTATCTCTGTTCTCTCCTTCTTTTATCCCGATGTTAACTTCCTCTTAGGCCAATTATCTCTTTACCCTTCATCAAGTCATAACCGCCACTGTGAGGAGTCATAGGAGTGAGCTAGATTGAGAAATCTGTTAAGAGTCCCATATTTTCTTAAATTAAAGTAATGATATTTTGAACCAACAATCAGAGTATTATTGCACCATAAGGCTTACATTTTTTTTCATCCTTATTCAATCATGTCTCCGCAATATTCCCTGTGATACTTTATTTGACCACTTCTTTGTTTTGTTGAAAATAAGAAATGTTACAGTTGGGTTAGGAGAACATTGATAGGGCAACATATTACATCCTTCCTTGCAACAATAGATAAAGGTAAACACTTTCTCCCAGTTTCACAACACGACATTCAGACTTCAGGCACAACAGAGCTTCTCACAATCATTTCTACTTTGAAATGGCTCATCCTGTGTAATTTGTGCTGGATGAAAGAACAAGATATCAGTGTGTTTACTGCCATATGTGTAGGGAGCATCAAATGTGACAGGCAAGCTGTGTGATAAAGACGTTCATGTGGCAATCTTTCATGCTACGTTTACTACTTTGAGCATCATTTCTGTCAAACTCAGGAGCTATTTTGCCTGCACAGATTCTATTCTTAGAGAGGATACAGAACAAAACAAGAGAGAGAAAATGACACAAAGACAGACTGAGGGAAAAAGAGGGTCTTGAAGTCAGAGAGTGAGGCGAAGTGAAACAGATGGAAGAAGAGAGATGGAGAAGAAAAGAGACGGAGAGAGGTGATGGGAAGTGGTACGGTCTCTGGTTTCTATTGAAGGCAAGGATTGGCCCTGGCAAGGAGGGATAAGAGGGAAATAATTATCCGGCCTGCTGAAGCATGACAGCCCCTTCTTGGGACGGCGGAGAGACACACTGAGCATTATGTCAAAGACTGGCCGTGTCAACGGCAGAGACACCTCTTGACAGACAGTGGAATCTGAAGTTTTACTTGACGGTAAAGAACCGGCTGACACAGGCAGCTGGTTACATGTATGATCAACAACTGGTGGAGTCAAGGTTTCATCTCAGAGACATGAAGATGTTTGGACCTTATCATGTCTACAGTCTACTGATATCACTTCATTGACAAAAAACAGATATTTCCAAGCTTTACGATGGATTAATCTTAGGAAACAAAGTGAAAGTTCAACACATTATTCTATTTGCAATTCATTATCTTCACAGAATGACCTGTGAATATAGGTCCAAAGAGAAGAGGTGTAAGACTAGAACAAGATTTGAGGAACTGAGACAAAAAACAGATCAACACTAAGACAAGATAAATCGAAGAGTACATCAAGACACACATTAACATTCAATGTTAAACATGCAAATCCATGTACACAGTAGGAACCAAATTTTTGATGAATGATTGTATTGTTTGTTGGAAAGGATCAGCTATTATTGTGTGCACAAAATAAACTAGAAAAGCACTTAGACAGCGCAGACCTCCGCCATTAGCCCTATCTCCCAATAGTGAAGAATCCTTTAAAAACATTCCTGGATCCGGACGGTGATCCGGATCACTCCCAAAATCTAATTACTCCCTACCCAGTGGAGTGGAGACACGGTGAGGGAAGCATTGGCTTCGCTACGTGTGGACTGTCATGGCAGAAGCACCCATGGTCTCACCAGATGACTGAAGTCATGACAGAGGGTGAATATTCCTCTATTCCTCCCAGCATTGTGAGTATTCTCGCTACAATTCGCTGTCTTTCTCTCTGTTATGCTCCGACTCGTCTCCTCAACTGGTCGTGTGTCTTTCAGACTCTATAAACTCCAAAACTTTGAAATGAAACACACCAAGGGATTGAAGTTACTCAGGTCCACCATCTCCTGGTGTAAAGTGATAACAGCGCAGACCTCCGCCATTAGCCCTATGTCTCAATAGTTAAGAATCCTTTAAAAAAATTCCTGAATCCAGATGAATCCCAAAATCTAATCATGTCTTCCTTATGCCATTTTTGACATTTCCTGAAAATTTCATGAAAATCCATCTATGACTTTTTGAGTTATGTTGCTGACAAACTAACAAACTGACGAACAAATGAACAAACCCAACCGATCACATAACCTCCTTGGAGGAGTTAATAAGTTAATAAATCTAGAAATGCTCAGAGAGAAAATGGTAAAACTGTGAACATGGATAAATACTTCAAGTAGCCCATGCTTTTTTTTTATAATAATAACATTGTCCTCCCGATATTAATATATCCTGTTAAATCATCAGTACTTTTAACACTGACAGTACTTTAAATACTTTGCTAGAGCAAGTAGGCCTATTGTTATTCTGTAAAACATAGCAGATGGCTGTGTCAGCTAACATTTTGACATGTATTTAATTCAAACAAGTAAACAACATAACAGATTTGGAAAAAGAACAAAAAATGTACCCATTTTTTAAACATTTCTTATCATTATCATACATTATTGACAATGGTAAAATTAGCTCAAAAGCAATTAATATATGGTAGGATGGATTTGACTATGAGGATGCAACAATCTTTAAGCCAAGAAGGAGGAGGCTGGGGAGGAGGAGGTTAAGCTTTGCCAGAAGAAGCAGCGGCATTAATGCAAGCAGGGATTAGTGACAAGTCATATTTAAGTGGACTACTGTGCTGAGAGATAGAGCTGTGATTGGCTGTGGGAGCTGAGAGGCAATAATTAGGATCAGCTGTGGTCAGCTGCTCACGACTGGGTGTATAACTACTGTGTAATGCATGAACTAATGCTGAAATTCATTTATTCATTATAAAATAGGCTAAAAACTGAGTTGATGGTCTGAAACACATTCTCTCTCATGTTAAACAATCATTTCTCATAGAGTGCACTTGTAACTGAAGCTATGGTATTTGTAATAGTGTGTGTATTATACTGTCTAGTCTGTACCAGAGAACTTTTATCATGTGATACCATATTTTGTAATGATAGTAACTACTACATTTTGTCAAGAATTACAACAGTTCACATGCTGTGTGTGTGATATAGGATCTTGATAAAACTTAGAAGGAATAAAACAAACAAAAAATAGATGCAGTTAGTCTTGCGCGGTGAGTCCCAAAAAACTTCACTGTGATCCTCCATACATATGCTCTACGGTTTCTTATCTGAACTTGGCGTTGGGGAAGAGTTAGATTGAACAGGTGGAGGAGGGATGAGAGCTTTGGTGAGCTTAGACTGGATTCAACTGAAATTTTCTTGCTGAGTCAGCATTGAAATGATCAAAAGAATGGTCTATTTGGAGTATCGAAAAGGCAAGTCCACAGCCCCCCGAAATGACGTAACGTACAACTGGTTCATGATGATAAATTGCTGAGTGTACAATAAAACTAAAAGAAGAAAGTTGAGCTGGTAACAGGAGTTCCTCACGGGAGGGACTGCAGGTTTTTTGGACGTTTTTCATTGTATGCTGGACGACAATACATCCTGTGCCGCATCAGACACAGATTTTTCCAGTGTCTCTTAATTGGACTCCAAGTTTTTTTTCAGAGATGTTTCATCAAGAAGGATAACCAATGGACCCTTCAGCAATACGTGCTTTTTCTGACTTTAATTTTTTTTTTCTTTCACCAAAAACTACATCGGCTACAACTTTCCATCATCTATCTAGTTCCTGTGTCCTACCCCTACCATTTTATTGCTTGAACCCCAACCTTTGTATGTCTCACCCCTTCATCCTCATTCTTGAGTCTTCTCAACTCCCGACTCCCCTTTTCTCTACAGGCCAAAGCAGAGAAACCAATCAAGGCAGAAACGGCTTTGCTTTGAACCAAGAGATCTGTGTGAAGATATGTGTGGGTGAGGAAAGGTGGAGGTGAAGGGAAATGAGTAAAGGTGAGATCTGGCAAACCTATGGACAACAGAATGGATACTGGAGAAGACCATTACAGGTGTAAAGGTCACCTCTCAGTGAGTGGGCAGCAGAGTCATGGTCTGATCCGCACTACTTCTCCATCATAGAAGTAAGTCAGTGCTTTTTAACTGCTTTACAACAAATCAGTCAGAGCAAAGATGGATTCTGTACAAGTGGTGCTAACGTTAATGTAAAGCTAAAGACATTTTAGGTGGTGAACACACATTCTAATTTTTGGACCACAAAACTTTATGATTCGGTTGTAATTTCTGATTGGACCAAATGGGATCAAGTCCATGTCAGTCTTGGCCAGTTGGTGCCGACAGTTGGGAGATAAAATGATCCAGCATGTGGTGTTTAATGATCATAATCATTTGCCTTCTGATCCAGTCCCTGCCAGGCATTCCCATTAATATTATTCTAAACATGTTTGACAGGTGTGAGCAGCACGAATAACACCAATTAGCCAAAAACAGTCCAAATTGGTGATGGAACATAAAAATAGAGAAATGTGTCATGCCTGGGAGTATTATCTTATGATTTCTCCCTTATTTCACCAAAATTTAATATTCCCTTTCAAGCTTTTCTTTTGTTTTCAGAGAAAACAGCACAAATGAGCGAAGGGGAGATGATTTATGAATCTCAGTTTTAACTGAACTCAGGCAACAATTCTCACTCCAATTAGGTAAAAGAGGTTGCCTATTTCACCTATCAATCATCATGGGATGTCTTACACAATTCCAGGATATTATCTTTGAGTTAAACCCAATTTAAAAAAGTTGGGACACTGTGTAAAATAAATCAAAACTGAATACAATGAATCAAATAATTTTCAGCCTACGTATATTTAGATAAATGCAGCCCAAAGGCAAGATTTTAATAGTCAATGACAGTGTTTTTTTAAATATATGTAGTTTAAAAAAAATCTGAATTTGATGCCTGCAACACATTCTAAAATAACTGGGACAGCAGCAAGAAGGAAAAAAAATGTCAAATAATATCAAAAAGCACAGATTCCAGATAGATTGCTAACATGTGATGGTACCGTGACTGGGTATGAAAGGAGCACTTCTCTGTCACTCACAGTCAACAGTGATGCAAGGCCCTTCATTTTGTGAAAGGCTGCATAGTCATAGCACAACAATTTTGTACAATGTTCCTAAACATGCAACTGCAAGGAATTAAAAAATCCCACCATCTACAGTCCAGAATATCAAAAGATTCAGAGATTCTGGAGAAATCGCTACACCTTAAGGGCAGGGCAGAAAACTAACACTGGATGCCTGCCTCAATATATCACCCAGCCCTAACCTCTACCTGTACAAGCCCTCGTCCTCATCCCTACAGCATGATTCTGTCATCACAATACTTCACAGTGGGGATGGTGTATTTGTGGTGATCTGCAGTGCATGGTGTCCACCAAAGCGTCTTGTCTGTTGGCATAAAAGCACCTTTTTGGTTTTATCAGGCCAAAGAAATTTCTTCCACTTAACCACGGAGTCTCCCACATGCCTTCTGGTGAACTTCAGTTGAGATTAATTGAGCTTTCTTGAACAGTGGCTTTCTCTTTGCCCCTCTCCTACAAAGCTTTGACTGGTGAAGAACCCCAGCAACAGTTGTTGTATGCACAGTCTCTCTCATCTCAGCTGCTCAAGCTTGTAACTCCCTCAGAGTAGACAGTCTTGGTGGCCTCTCTCAGTCCCTTCTTGCATGCTCACTCAGTTTGCTGAGCATGGCCTGTCTAGGCAGATTTACACATGTGCTATATTCCTTCCACTTCTTGATAATAGATTTAACTGAACTCTGGGGGAAGTTCAGTGCCTTGGAAATTATTTTGTATCAGTCCCCTGACTTATAATTTTCAATAACCGTTTCTCTAAATTGCGTGGAGTGTTCTTTTGTCTTCATGATGTAATGGTAGCCAGGGATACTGATTAACCACTGACTGGACCTTCCAGACACAGGTGTTGTTTTTTACAATCACCTGAGGTACATTCACTCAGGTGATACCCATTTCACTAATTGTGAGACTACAAGCACCTATTGGCTGTACCTCTGTTGAATTAGGTCAGTCATTTTAAAGGGGGTAAATATTTTTGCAATCACTTATTTAACATTACAAATTTAATAAAATTACTTTGAAGAAATCTGTTTTCACTTTGATGTTAGATGTTATTTTTTTGTCAGTAAAGTCAAATTATATTGACCATGAATGATTTAAAAAAAATCAATAAGAGAATAAAACATCTAAGGGGTAAATAATTTTAACAGATAATGCACATAAAGGAAGAATGGGAAACAATTACACTTTCAATACTTTAACTATAATGCCTTCAGTTGAAGCTTTCACAGTGTTTAAAGAAAGGGTGATTAATACAGTCCGTCTCTATATTTTTGGTTTTACAGGAATCAAATACATCAGTGTATATTTCTAAAAAAACAAGGAAGTTCATGAGTTCTAAAATTAAATATCTTGTCTTTGTGCTTTGTCAAAAAAGTTGAAAAAAGGACTGTCAAATCACTATTCAGTTTTTAATCACATTTTACATAATGTCCCAACTTTCTTAGACGTAGGGTTTATAATTCCAAAGCTTCTACAAAGGAATGATATTCAGAGGTCCAAGTGATGGCTCAGTACAACATTTTCTTTTCTTTTCACACCTATCCACATAATGCTTTTAGTCTGACAAGATAAGAACCAACACTGACACTTCCTCTCTAACCAGTCAGTGTTTAGAGATAAACTGCTCTCCTCAGTTTCTTTTAAATGGTTCTACAGAGACAACACCACCTTTGTGTGTACGGGTGTGTAAGTGACAACACCTGTAGTTTGGAACAACAATGCTCCTTCAGCCATCATATCTCACCCTCCCTGATATGTAACACAACCACGGGGCTTTATTTGTGTAGCACTTACAGAAGCTGTGATGGCACTTACCACTTCACTAACAACACAGGAAAGAGTGAACTTGTTGTTGATGAACAGCTGCTGGCTACAAGCACTTTATATCTTGTTTGAACTTGCAAACCTCCAGCGTGTCATCAAGGTAAACAACACCATTTATCACTGCATACTGTTGTGAGGCCAACATTTGCTCAGGCACATCACATAATTAACAGAAGTTAACTGGGTTTGACTATGAGTGTTTTAGTTTTAGTATGGAACATTATCTCCATGGTAACACCACCTCTGTAATGGCTCAAGTGCAACCACCATGCCTGAGCCACGCCATTCAGCTTCCTGCATCGCCCTACATTAAGGATAAAAATGAAACTTTTATGCCACTCTCATTCAATATTCTGAAGATTCTCTCTAAGTTTTCACTATGTTTAAAAATCCCTTTTCTGTGCCCTGAGGTTTTTGATGTACACCTCATTTGTGTGGAGTTGTTGCATCCCCCACAGAGTCTAAAATGCCAAATTTAAGTGAAAGTCAAGCAACTAATCAGACACGACACTATGACAGGTTCAAAAATAGTCCACACTGCATGAACAAATTTCCAAAAGCATATTTTGCAGACATCCAGTCATCATTGACATTATTATGATTCACATACAAAGAAGAAGCTTTCATCTTGACACAGTTTGAATTCGAGACCAAACGCTGGCCGCCTAAGGCTAAACTGAATATGTTTGTGAAGATGTGTAAAGTAGTTCATCTCGCCTCTACTGTTCCCTCACATTTTTACTTCCAGCATTTTATAATAACACTTCAAATTGAGCGGTAAAAGTTTTTAAAAATTCCCACGTCAGTTGCTTTAACTTTAATATTATCATTCTGCCAATGTCTTCACATCTCCCTTTGTCATGCTAATGGAGAAAGGGTGTACATGGTACCAGACTGGAGGTAAATCAGAAAATCAGTGTGAGAGAAAGTTAAAACAAAAATATGGATGATGCTACAGTTCCCCCAAGGGTAGAGCTGTACATTTGTAGAGGCCACTTTACAATGCAGCACCCAAAGGCTACTACTCCTAAAAAGCTCAAATAAATTATTTAGGATTTGAAAGTCCCCATCCAAACTGCAAAATAGTCATTAAGTCTGAAAATGTGACAGGTACAATGAATTACAGTATAAATTTTGTGCAGTTTACCTGCCATGAGGTACCCCAAATAAACTTTGTTCATGTTTTTTTGGGTACTTTATTACTTTATAGATCAAGTATTAGGGAAGGGCATTTTAATAAAAAATGCAATTCAAAATTCACTGTCAAATTAAAAAAAACTGAATTATTGTCAAATAAACCAAGAAACCAATGAAGAAGCGCGAACAGAGCTACATTTCTTTATAAATAAAAGGCAAGTGACAGCATTAAAAGCTTTGTTGTGATGGAACAGGTGTTTTTGCTCTTGTGCCAACCTGCTTCTGCATGAGTTTGCTATCTTTACTGTCTGTAAACTGTTGTATACAAAGGCTGTTAATGCTGTAGCTATCAGCTACACTATATTGCCAAAAGTATCCACTCACCTATTCAAATAATTAAAATCAGGTGTTACAATCACTTCCATGGCCACAGGTGTATCAAATCAAGCACCTAGGCATGCAGACTGTTTCTACAAACATTTGTGAAAGAATGGGTCGCTCTCAGGAGTTCAGTGAATTCCAGCGTGGTACTGTGATAGGATGCCACCTGTGCAACAAGTCCAGTTGTGAAATTTCCTCACTCCTAAATATTCCACAGTCAACTGTCTGTGGTATTATAACAAAGTGGAAGCAATAGGAACAACAACAACTCAGCCATGAAGTGGTAGGCCACGTAAAATGATGGAGCGGGGTCAGTGGATGCTGAGGCACATAGTGTGCAGAGGTCGCCAACTTTCTGCAGGGTTGATCAATACAGACCTTCAAACTTCATGTGGCTTCCAGAATAGCTCAAGAACAGTGCGTAGAGAGTTTCATGGAATGGGTTTCCATGGCCGAGCAGCTGCATCCAAGCCATGCATCACCAAGTGCAATGCAAAGCACTGAATGCAGTCATGTAAAGCACGCTGCCACTGGACTCTAGAGCAGTGGAGACAAGTTCTCAGGAGTGACAAATTGTGCTTCTCCATCTGGCAATCTGATGGATGAGTCTGGGTTTGGCAGCTGCCAGGAGCACTGTTCTTGACTGACTGCATTGTGCCAAGTGTAAAGTTTGGTGGAGGGGGGATTATGGTGTGAGGTTGTTTTTCAGGAGCTGGACTTGGACCCTTAGTTCCAGTAGAAGGAACTCTGTATGCTTCAGCATACCAAGAGATTTTGGACAATTTCACACTCCCAACTTTGTGGGAACAGTTTGGGGATGGCCCCTTCCTGTTCCAACATGACTGTGCACCAGTGCACAAAGTGAGGTCCATAAAGACATTGATGGGAGAGTTTGGTGTGGATGAACTTGACTGGCCTGCACAGAGTCCAGACCTCACCCGACAGAACACCTTTGGGATGAATTAGAGTGGAGACTGAGAGTCAGGCCTTCTTGTCCTACATCAGTGTGTGACCTCACAAATGTGCTTCTGGAAGAATGGTCAAAAATTCCCATAAACACACTCCTAAACCTTGTGGAAAGCTTTCCCAGAAGAGTTGAAGCTGTTATGGCAGCAAAGGGTGGACCGACGTCATATTAAACCCTATGAATTAAGAATAGGATGTCACTTAAGTTCACATGCGAGTCAAGGCGAGGTGAGCGAATATTTCTGGCAATATTGTGTATGTAGCTATGCAGCTATCATACCTCCACATTTCTTTATTATAACAAGGGCAAAGAGCCACACTAAAAGCATCTCTTGACAGAAAAGATGTTTTGCATGTCTCCTGATAGGTTTCGGCATGAGCAACTGACAAGTTTCCCTTTTCATAAACTACTGCAGCACTACACTGTCAAGCTCAGGTTAGCACAAGAGCTGCACATGCCTACTACCTCATTGTGTCTCATCGCTCTGATTGGCCCATAATAGATGTGACGCACAGAACGTTCATCCTGTCCCCTCCCCACCCTCCCCAAATGCTTATGGGAGATTGTCCAGATGAATGTGAAATGTCCATGCAATGGATGTATGAAACAGTCTATCTGGTATGTCAGGTTATAGGATCACAAAAGTAAATCACATGTAAAGAGTGTGGTTTTGTTGGCAGTGTTAGCACCTCAGGTCTTCAGTCATACTTTAATGTTAACATTCATTTTCCTGTCATGAATGTGGCTACTCATTACTCCAACATAAAGCCGAAGTATAGCCCAACAAGTAGAGCTTTATCCTAATTTTCTACATCAAAATAGCATTCAACTTCACTGCTCCTACAAGATGCTATTAATTCTAGCAGTCGTCTGTTGTTGACATCAGGTTACAGCAGCAAAGCAATGGCTATTAACCAAAGCAACAGTTGCTACTATTGACAGTCGTCTCCATCACAGTTTAACAAGACAGGGATTATAGACATGAATCCATTAAAAAATATTAATAATTTGTTGACTGACTATAGTAATTCATATACTAGATATCATGGGATTACACTGGCTGATTGTTTTGCCAGCTTACTGCGTGCAATCCTTATTGCCAGAGTCTAGGGTTAGGAGTTGGGAAGTCCATCTCAGTTTGTTAGCATGTTGCTAATACATAATGGAAACGGCCTTCAATTTCCCGAGACCCAAGCTTTTATTTGAAATATTTTTTTTCATTTTTCTCCTCATTATTTAGGATTCGTAGGACTCGATAAGTATGAAAAGTAAACTTTATGTTTCAGGAAGTGGTTAAAAAAAGATGTCCTCATACGTGGACCGTGGGTTTATTTTAATGTATGACAAAAGTAAAGACACAACTGTGCAACAAAGCATGGGCCATTCTACCAAACTGGTGCTAAAACAGAGTTGTAAATATCTTGAAATGACAATGCTTGCTCTCCACCATCTGTCATGCTACAGCCACGTCACCTGACACCAGTGCTTTCTTCTTCTTTTGTTTTAAATGGTGGTAAGCCAACAGCTTCTACATGTGCTACAGCCATGGTTTGTCTATTTTACTATATTACAACTAAGAACCATTAACACTTTTATTTGTTAATTAATGATTACATTTAAAAATCATGGTCCATCACTATTGTGGGAATAAATTACAGCTTTTACAGGCCATAATGATAGATTATTCTGTGGTAAATCTGCTTAACTCATAAATTAATGCTGTTTGTGCATGTTTATGTTATTTTTTCACAAAGTATATTGAGGTTAAACTGCTTTGCATAAAGGAATTAGTCAGATAACTTTCTTGATCCGATCTTGACAGCATGTTCTTCACACAAATTCGAGAAAGGAAGATTTCTTGGCAGCTACAAAGATAAGGTTTGGTCACACTAACTTGACAGAAATGCACTATGCTACAATTTTACATGACAGGGGCACACCATGCCCCCTAGCTTTAAAATGATATCCACTAAACTGTTACTCATTGTATTTAGTAGTAAGAAAAAATAAGTGTTTTAAAATGAGTGTTTGCATTTTCATTAACTCCCCAAATGAAAGTAAATTACTGTATAAATGGAATGATAACCACTTTATTGATATATCTGGATTTATAATATTTTTTCTTGTACATAGTACACATAAAATCATTTCTATGAGTTATGTTGTGTGAACCTTTTAAAACGTTGAATTATTTCTACAGTTCACCTAGAGTCCCATCATGTTTCATTAACTGGAGGTGAAGGATGCTTTCACGTACACTACGAGCCACAGTACATGTAGGGGCAAAAGAAAAGAGTGCACTCCCTACAACTCGTGTAATTGGCTATTGTGATGCATGGTTACATGCGAGGCAATCTCAGAACCAATCGGTAATCGTCACCTGATAGACAATGTATGCCTCTAGGAATGGACATGTTTTTCTCTGTAATTCCAGGGAAGCAAGCAGCCACCATTAAATGACCTCCAGGTAAAATTTCCTTTCAGAAGTGGTGGTTTTACAGCTCCAATTTTGAGGGTGCCATTTCTTTGTTCATGACATCCGAGAGTAGTGCTGCTCATCTACCGAGTCAGAATAGAATAGAAGTTTTTACAGCGTCCTTACTCATGCTCACTTCAGTGGCTATTCCAAAAAAGAAAAAAGAAAATTGTGTGTATTTTTAAATGAAGCTGATGCATTTAAGGCATTCTAAATACTGATTGGTTCTCACCATACAAAGTCAAGCAGGTTTGTGGCTCAACTGAAATGTTGTTTTTAAATGATCGTTAGCTGTGTGTTTACATAGATATCTGTTAATAGAGACAAGTAAATCACTATAAGAGAACAGTAGATCAGAAGAAGATTGGGCAAATGTTTTCTGTGTGTCATTATTGGCCAATCAGAGAGATAAGACACGGCATCAGCATGTGCAGCCCCGGTATATAAACTATACAACGTTAGCTCAACAGGCAGCTGGTATTGTTGTTCACCATCGGTGGAGTCTGTTGCCAATCTGGAGAAGAGCAGAAAGAGCTTTTATGGGCAACTAAACTCCACCCATATTGACAACCTCCCTATCCATTGACCCTGATTTTTCTGTCCATTCTCAGACTGGTCACAATTGTTTCAGATTGAAGCTTTGCAAGATGGAAGTGTGAAGTGAAGGCCAATTCATCAGCATTGCAAAGTCAAGCTGATATGTCATCTGCACAGGTAAGATCCAACTGTTTGCTGTTGTTCACACATATATTTCTTCTTGCAAACCCCATATCCTTCTGATATCACTGGTGTTTGGCCAATACCTTCAATCTCCAAAAATCAGCACATTTCAGGGAATGGAAAAAAAAAAAAAAAACAGTATTTTTTCAATAATTAAACACTGAACAGTCATAGTCTGCTTTTTTTGGACACTTTTAATTGCTTTAAAATGTGTAAAATCCCAAACACAGATGTAAAGGATGACCAATAGGACTGATTCATCAACTAAAAAATAGAGATACAAGATTTTGGCCTGACACCAGCTATAATTACTACAAATGTCCTTTCAGACTTGCTAAGCACGTCTATGAAAACTTCATTGTAATCTATAATAATGTTTTTGTGGACATCTCTTGTTTCATGGATCTTTATGGTATTTTTTAAAATCATACTCAATGATCTTTCTAAATAGTTACTAGTTAATTTAACCCTCTAAACCCCACTTAATCACCAACAATCCAAAGGAGTAGGACATGCATTATTTGCAGTATCTCAGAAACCACAAGACATTTCTCTATGGGTTGAATTGTGAACCGAAGATAACCTTTTGCTGATCTACAGACATGTCCTGGAGTTAATATCCAGAACCATTTTTTTAATTCTAGGTCCAAAGCATGCTCTTTTTTCAGAGCTTTGATACTTTAAATTGTCATTGCTAAATACATGTTAATATAATTATTTCTTACATATTTGAGATGAAAAACACCATTTTGACATTGTAAGCAAAAGGCAACAACTTCCTGTTATCCTTTCAGCCTATCACAATACTCCAATTTATTCTTCTACTGTGATAAGAAAGTTATCTGCCAATTTTGAAAAAAAAAATCATCCTCCATGGTACAAATAATTTATAAGGGCATTTGGGCTCTAAAATGGGACTCACACACATTTTACTCACTGGAATATGCAATATGGTAAATGTGAATTGGTTTTACGGAGATAAATGATAGTGATAGTTTGTGTGTTTGTTAGAAAGTTATTTATTCTCCTGATAGATGAGGCCTGTTGGAAGTAAATGCAGATGTGAAAATGTTTGTTTATTGTTGATCTGGGTGCCATCTGACATCCTTGCAGCACACATATTTGATAGCCCATTGTCCTGAAAAAATAGATGCCTTTGACTTCACTGCCTTTAAAAGGGTTTGGATTCTTCATACATTTTTTCATAAAAAAAATACAGGTAAATAAAAAAATAGTAAAAACTGGTTGGGTTTCCAAGGATTAAAAATGATGCAAAGTGAACAAAAGGGACGTCATCAGGGCAATAATAAAGCTTACATCTTTGATGCTTTAAAAAGGGTATTTCCAAATTTGGTGTAACATAGAAAGGGACAGGAACCACAGAGAAAGCAATAAAAGGATGCCATGCATGGCACAGAGTGAGCAGGAGAGACACCGACCTCTGTGGTGAGTGGGAGGTTTGTCGGATGTCAGCGAGGGATGTAGAACTCGTCTCCCGCTGCTAACCTCAGGGTATCACAATGCCCCTGAACCCACACACAGCTGATTGTGCATGGACCAACACACCACAATGCACACAAGAACCACTGGCTGTGAATAGGACTCTACAATTGGAGCCAGTGTAGGGCAGGCATATTATTCATCCCCAGAGGGTGTCATGTCACTGCTGACAGGCAGACATAAATATTCCACAACCTCTTCACCATGGGTTAATGGCTGTCCATCAGACAGCAATGAGACGTACAGAGCCACACGGGTTTGCTTTGGCACACAAAGAATAGCCACTTTCATTGGAATAGCAAGGTCACTTATGAAGAGAACGAGCAGATACACGAGGCAGAAAGGAACACTGTTACAGGATGTTTACATGGGCACTGATACAAGGATTTATACAAGACAACCTGAGTCTCGCTCTACTTAAGGTTCCTGCCCATTAAAGGGAAGCTTTTCTTCACCAAAGAGTACAGTCTAGATTTATTAAGTGTCTTGAGTAACTTCAGTAATGAAATAAAGATTGGATGATCGACTGAAACACGATGCCTCTATTCTTTATCTACTCTTCTACTCAAGAGAAGCCTTGCCTTAAAAGTTAAGACTAGTTTGTGTCTTCCTGTGTTGTGATCCACTCTGCTCAATGCAGGGATTATTTCATTAAGCTGAAGAAATGCATAATGGTTTAGGAATGGCATACATAATCACCTCGGAGAGCGGGTACAACAAACCAGCAGCAGAATATAAAAGAGCCAACATTTTCTGCTTTGTTCCTAATGCTGCACGGCCAATCAAAATTAATTTATTCTAATGTATGCACACAGAAGGTCAATTATCCAAATGATTCCAGTTCAGATTGCACCTGATCTTGGGAGCCAATGAGCCATCCAAAGGGCAGATGGGTGTGCTTTGCAAGGCAAATCATCACTCCGGCCCTATTTTTTGTCCCCTCCCCACCATTTGCGTGTCTAAATGTGCAGGCCATCCGCTCACCTTTAGTGGAACGCATTCCACTAATGGATAAACAACTTAGCATTTTAACTTGCATGGGAGGAATCAGGCCGGACAACAAGAGCCTGAATAAAGCAGGTCAGCTGTTACACAAACATCCAAAGACAATTTGACTGAAATGACTCAAATAGGGTTAACTACACTGCTCAAAAAATAAATAAATAAATAAATGGAACAAATAATCTTGAAAATGTAACTCAAAGTCAATCACATTTCCAGGACATAAATCACTCCATTTATTTCACCTGCTGTTGTGCAAATGGGACTGACAACAGGTGGAAAGGAGAGGCAAATAGCAAAACAACCCCAATAAAGACATGGTTGTATGGGTTGTGGCCACAGACCATTTCCCTCTCTTCATCCTTTCTGGATGATTTTTGGTTACTTTTGCAATTTTTCAGTGCCTTCTCCACTAGTGGTAGCATATGGCAGTATCTGCAACCCACAGAAGTTTCTCAGGTAGTGCAGCTTATCCAGGATGGCACATCCAGGGGACAGGCCAGTACACCAGGAGATGTGGAGGGGACGGCAGGAGGGCAACAACCCAGCAGCAGGATTGCTATCTGCGCCTTTGTGCTAGGAGGAACAGGAGGAGCACTGCCAGAGCCCTACAAAATGACGTCCAGAAGGCCATTAATGTGCATGTTTCTGCTCAAACTGTCAGAAACAGACTCCATGAGGGTGGTATGAGGGCCCAACGGCCGCAAGTGAGGCCTGTGCTCATAGCCCAGCACTGTGCAGCCCAACTGGCATTTGCCAGAAAACACCAGAATTGGCAGATTCACCATTGGTGCCCTGTGCTCTTCACAGATGAGAGCGGGTTCACACTGAGCACATGTGACAGACGTGAGAGTCTGGAGACGCTGTGGAGAATGTTCTGCTGCCTGCAACATCCTCCAGCATGACTGATTTGGCGGTGGGTCGGTGTTGGTCTGGGAAGGCATATCCTTGAAGGGCTGCACAGACCTCCATGTGTTAGCCAGAGGTACCATGACTGCCATTATGTACCTGGATGAGGTCCTCAGACCAATTGTCAGACCATATATTGGTGCAGTGAGCCTTGGGTTCCTTCTGATGTATGACAATGCTCGGCCTCATGTGGCAGGTGTGTGGCATTGATGGTATGGACTGGTCTGCCCGTTCCCCAGACCTGAATCCAATCGAGCACCTCTGGGACATCAGGTCTCGTTCCATCCACTACCGCTACGGTACACCACTGACTGTCCAGGAGCTGACTGATGCCCTGACCTAGGTCTGGGAAGAGATCCCTAAGGAGACCATCCGTCATCTCATCAGGAGCATGCCCAGATGTTGCAGGGAGTGCATACAAGCACGTGGAGGCCATACACACTATTGAGCCTCATTTTGAGTTGTCTTGAGGAATTTCACAGTAGTTGGATCTGCCGATGAGCAGATATTTCCACTTTTATTTTGAATATGATTCTGAATCCAATCCTCCATGGGTTAATGATTTTCCATTTATCGTTCTTATGTTATTTTGTTCTCAATGCATTCCACTATGTAATGAATAAAGATTTTCAACTGGAATGTTTAATTCATTGAGATCTGGGATGTGTTATTTAAGTGTTCCCTTTATTTTTTTGAGCAGTGTATTCCTGACTGATTCTATTCTTAAGGTCTTGGTTGGAACAGGGTTAACCTGAGTTTTTGGAATCCCAACAATTACCCTTACAATTACATTCATTTAGATACAGTTAAAATTCATACACCTTACTCTCACATCCCAGAGCATCAATGTGGGCACCAATCTGACCACACCATACGGTCAATATTTGATGCATGCACAGTGTTTGTGTTAAGGAGGGGCAAGAAGTGCCACTTTACTCGAAATTCCATATTTTTTCTTTTCTCAGAACAGCTGCTTTCAACACACATAAAGCTGAACATAGCAGACTGATCCAGACAGGAAGTCAGACACAGGGACGCACAGAACATCCAGTAAATTAAAAAAAAAAAAAAACAACAACATGTTAAGACTGTAGCTGGTATATCACATCAATGTAACATTAAAACAGGGGTGCCCAGACTTTTTCCACCAAGGGATACATACAGAAATGTCTACACAAGAATGATGGGTCCACTTTCTTATCCCTCACCTTAAGGATGTTAAAATTAGTAAAACCAATCCAATGCAAGTTAAACTAGAAAAGCACTTGGAGAGCGCAGACCTCCGGCATTAGCCCTATCTCCCAATAGTTAAGAATCCTTTAAAAAATTCCTGGATCCAGACGGTGATCCTGATCACTTCCAAAATCTAATCAGTTCTTCCTTATGCCATTTCTGACATTTCCTGAAAATTTCATAAAAATCTGTCCATAACTTTTTGAGTTATGTTGCTAACAAACAAACAAACTAACTAACAAACTAACTAACAAACCCTGCTGATCACATAACCTCCTTGGCGGAGGTAAATATGCTTAATGACTGGAGCGCTTAAATGGCTAGTTAATGTCTGACAAGGTAAACAGCCAACCCTTTGCTTCCACTGTTTCAACCCCTGGTCAGGATTAGAAGGACGCCCCCTGCTGCAGAAAGTGAAGCTCTGACGGCTACTTTAAACACAAAACAAGAGCAAACTACAGAAAGCTGCCAAACATTAAAGAACTGTTGGCGCTTGAAGAAGATTAGAGTGATATGCTTGTGAAATAAGACCTTGAGACAGAAGATAGTGGAGCAAAAGAGTGCCAATCTTGCTGCTTTTTGCTTAAGATGTCATCACTATTTTGGTTGTCAATATGTTTAGCATTTACAGTGTCACCTTAATTTAGTCACAAAAAAGCCCATCAATAAATTATTCATATTAAAATGTTTTTTTTTTTTTACAGAATTACTATGGTAGCACTGCCTTGTACTAAAACTAAGAAGTCTATATGACAGTCATGCACAAGGCTCATGGTCATGGGCCATATATTATTTTACTTTTAGAATTTATTGCTGTTCAAACAAAAAATGGACCGCAGGCCACATTTGACATTTGATGCATCTAGTATCTAGTATGCATAAGATCATAGGCACAATAACAACTGCATGATGGCAAGATGTCAATATGGACCAAAATCTCTGAGGAATGTTTTCAACACCCTATTGAAACTATGCCACAAAGAATAAAGACAGTTCTGAAGGCAAAAAGGGGGTCCAACCCAGAACTAGCAAGGTGTACCTAATAAAGTGGCTGGTGAGTGCATAACTCCTCCCTGGCTTTAGTTTGATTTCTAAAAATATCTAAACCAACCAGGCTCTTCACACTTGAGATGCCGACATGAAAACATTAACATCTTTGTGAAGGAACAATAGTCACATTCTGAAAAGTTGGCATTCTTCCACAACAGTAGGCGGCAAAACATCAATTTTCACCTATAAGCTAAGTTAAGATTAACAGTTGTGAAAACTCCTGCTGTTTCCGTGTAGCAATTATCATATGCTGTATTTATTATTTATTTCCCTGTCTGGTTGGTCATGAATACTTCCTGTTTCCAGCCTATAGATCCACTTATTTTCTTTCTCTCTGCAGGCACCACTTTGCTTATGTTTATTTACAAAGTTCCACACATTCACAGACCAATGGGATGTGCTTAACAATGTACCCATCTAATCTCTGAAACAGTTAGGTTGTCAAGTGTCATGGCTTTAAGAGATGGGTTGTGAAACAAATGCAACAATTTCTTGAAATACATATTAACATACATCACCTTAGGGGTTCTTCCCAGCTGTGAGCGAATGTAACAATAGCCAATTAAGCAAGAACAAGCAAATGAAAATGGTCTGGTGTGAGATTTCACCACATCAAACCAGCAACACATGCATGGCAGTGATGCAGTTAACATTAGCTTTTGTTGGGACACAAAACAAACAGATATGTAAAAAATTGGTAGGATATAATTTGAAGATGCCCCCAAAGAGTTGAATTATTCAATATATGAGAGGGTAGAAGAAGTATGAAATGCAAAGAAAGGGCTAAAGACAAAAAGATAACAATGTTTTCTTCTGGAAAGTTGTTTAGCTTGTTCAGTTTAGCTTCACTAAAAGCTCTTTAATTCAACTAAAGGTAATCTTCATATCTGTCACCTACAACCCCCCTGGTATGTATTTTCACCTTTGTCAATGACCGTATCATGCCGCCTATCAAAAGTCAATGACTGTTCTGATGCACTCAGTTCAGGCTAAATGAGTAATTTAGATTTTGATCAACTCTGCATACTACTGCTCCCTTCATTCCAGCCGTATTCCCTACGTCCCCTGGTCTGGTTGGCTCATGCTGAATTCCCGGAAACACCAAAACCTGCAGGAACCAGATGGACACAACCAGGGTTTAATTTTCAGAAAGCCAGACATGCATATAAACACTGATCCTGATGTTAGCATGCTTAGCCTCTACTTTCTTGCTGCAGTGGGAGCTGTTACATTAAATTTTCCCATGTCCTCAAGTCTAATCAAATGGAGCAGTGGTTGGCTCTATTATGCAAATGTGAAGGATTTTTAGTTGTCTTTCAGAGGAGGGGGGTGACCAATGGCTCCAAGGCTGACATTTCACCCTGCAGACTTGAGATGGAGCTCTGGAGAACAGAGCCGCATATCAATTAGCCATTAAGGGTTTGCTCAGGTATTAGAGGGATCAGAGAAACCAATAAAAGCCTCAGGAGCATAAGGGTGAGGCTGAGTAGACTCCAGATTGATGAAGGTCTCATTCAAGGGATTGTTTCATGTCAGGAAGGGTACAGAAGGTGGACAAATAATGAGACCTTTGACCTGCAGGTGCTGGCTGAGGAGATTATCCTAATGAAGACTTCAGACATTCAGTCATTTAACACTTCCTGGTTTCTGGTGGACGGCTGAGAGTCGTTAGTTCAGCCAGCAGGCTCAACAAGGATGACTGCATTGAGATAAATGTTCCATCCTTCCATTTCTTTATAGTTGATCTTGCTTAAAAAATATCTACCTTCCTAGGGCAGGCACACTTCATGGCAGAAGCTTCAATTAAAACGTCAGAAATATACACCAAAGAACACATTTGAACCATTCAAACAAAGTCTGACAAATTTAACACAAGCAGCAAATTCATTTGCAAACTCAAATGACCATTTTTGTATTTTCTTTTGTATTTTGAATGATTTGAATGATGACAGAGAATTGTTCTGGAAAGTGTTTTAATTATTACTCAGGCTTGTTTAGTAAATATAACAGCAAAACTGTAGCATATAAAAGTCTTTTCCCTGATAAATATTTTCACTACCTGACCACACAGGACTGTATAAACTACACTAAAAACATCACCATTTAAACCTTAAAAGATTTCAAAAACTTGCACAGGATAGATGAGGACATTTAGCTCTGAACAACAAAGGATTTAACTCAAGGCTTTGTGCAAATCAGTCAGTAAGGTTCACTTCTGGAGGTAGTTCTTCACTAGCAGCCCTGTATTGTTTTGGTTGTTAAATATCCTTTCTTCATAATTCCTTCCACCTTTTCGAGATTCCCACTTCCAGTTGTACTGAAGCATCCTCACATCATAATAATGGCACTTCTGTGTTTCACTGTAGGAATAGTGTTCTTTTGGTTATACACCTCTCCCTTCTTTTTCCAAACATAAGCAACGTCTCTATGGCCAAAGGGCTCTAGTTTGGTCTCATCGCACCAAAGGACATGCTTCCAGTGGGCATCATCTTTCTCCAGGATGTCCTTACCATACCTAAGGCTACGTTCACACTGCAGTTGAAAGTGACCTGAATCTGATTTTTTTGCTCACATGTGTGAACAGCGCAAGTCACATTGAATCTGACTGTTTCGAATCAGATTCAGGCCACTTTCCTATGTGGCTCTAAATCAGATACATAACTGATCTTTTGGAGTTGACTGCAGTGTGAACAGGCAAATAAAAAAAAAACAGATCTGAGAAAAGATCAGAATTGAGCATTAAGGCCTGCGGTGTGAACGTAGCCTAAGTCTGGCTTGAAGACGTCTCTTCTGCAAAAGTGCAGTTTTTCTTGGTCTGCAACCTCTCAGTCCATTCCTGTGCAGGAGACTGTGGGTTCAAGCAGCCGAAATAACATTCCTCTGGAGGGTGGTTGGACTCACCCTCAGAGATAGGGTGAGGAGCCTGGACATCTTATCAGGATGCCTCCTGGTTGCCTTCCTGTGGAGGCCTTCCAGGCAGGTCCAACCGGGAGAGGACCCTGTGACAGACCCAGAACATGCTGGAGGGAGTTTATAACCCATCTGGCCTGGGAACACCTCGGAATCCTTCAGGAGGAACTTGAAAACATTGCTGGAGTGAGGGTCGTCTGGGTTGACTACTTTGCCTGCTGCCGTTGTGACCTCGCAGATAAGCAGGAGAAGATGGATGGATGTCCTAAAAAATTCCCCCATGTAGCACAAACCAAACTTGATGTAATTTTGCAACAGTGTAATAAACTGGTCCATGATTCATACCAGATCAACTGAACTAGAAATTTCAAAACTCCCTTATACCACAGAGTTTATGGTACTTCAAATTCACTTCAGTTTACTTTAGCCTTTTTCTTCATTGCCTTTTCTCTGCCTTGAAGCGTTCAGTTGCCCTTAGTGTTGACGTAAATATATGCAGTTAGTTTAATAATTACAGTACTTGGATGTGGATATATGATCATGACCTGTCCTGATTTTAACTATAAAAATAGCTGAAGCACTGAACAGTAGATTTCCTAAATATCTCACAGTACCCAATTGTCTTTCACATATGATCATAAACATAAAAAATAATATGTAATACTTATTATACAAGCTCTTGCAGCATCAGTGTTCAAGACTCATGCGCTTTATAGACTTCAATTATGGAACCATAAAGCCAGATTCTTTAGAAAGATTGGCTTTTCATTGACTGGTTTCAAGGTCAAGAAAGACAATTTATTCTCTTTTCCAAGACTTTCTTTGGCCCCTTGTTGGATAGAGTGTTGCTTAAAATGACAAGATGGAAAAGGGAGAGTAGAAATGAAGAAAAAAGGCTCTTATCAGAACCAAAATTCATTACAAAGAACTTTAAAACTGCCTCTTTTAACCTTGCAGTAGCAATCTCCAAACTGAATTGTGAAATGTGAAATCTGAGTGTTGGAAAAAGAAGGGTTTACTGTTATCAAGGAGCGTGTAACTGTTCAGTATATCGCTGCATGTTTCCTATGTGGTTTACCATTTTAATCATGACTCCAACCAGTATTCCCTGCAAGCAATAGCACACACAATAGCACTGAGAGAGTCAAAGTAGGGTTAAGGGGGTTTTCAGTCCCACATCTCATTCGTTCTGCTAGCCGCTGTAGTAAAACTCCTCTTAATTCATTTTTTTTCCAGACCATAAACTCTACCTTTAGCACCTTTAAAATCACCAGTGTGTTCTCCACTCCTGCTGTCAGTGAACCAATGAGCGAGGTGCCACACTCGCCTCCATCTCCACCGCTGCAGATAAACTCTTTCAGTTCCTTAAGAATAAACAGGAACGCCCCCATCTCACCACTCTATCAACCCACTGTCCCATATACCAGTCAGGCACTGGATGGCTCGGACATGCCTGTTTGTGTGAGTGGATGTGTGGCAGAAAGCAAATGGAAGTCCTCTCCGGCAAGATGAGCTCCAGTGATTACAGCCTGAGACAGTTTTCTAATTA
Source organism: Cheilinus undulatus (assembly GCF_018320785.1). Lineage (NCBI taxonomy): Eukaryota > Metazoa > Chordata > Actinopteri > Labriformes > Labridae > Cheilinus > Cheilinus undulatus. The sequence goes on along the minus strand of NC_054867.1, from coordinate 18,962,916 downwards.
TTCTGTCAAACATCAATCCTGTGGGCTGATGCAGGCTGTCCTGTGGCCTGATGGACAATGTAATCACCGCTAGGACCCCCTCCCTTTCAGCCCCTACTCCTTCACCCATTTTCTCGCTCCCCAGACCATTTTCTAGCCTCTCCACTCACCCTTTTTTCTTTTGCTGTTTTCAGTGAAATTCTCCCACTTCCTCCCTCTCTGTCGGCTCTCCTCTTCTTCTCTACAGTTAGAAACAGATAAATATTCAAGGACTAAAACCAGTACAGCAAGTTAAAAGAATCAGGAAACAACTGACCACTGTGGATAGAAGTATACATGAAATAAACCAGAAGACAGATGGACCGAGGAGGGCTGAATTTAGCTGCAGTCAAGAGTGACGGCATCCATTAACCATACTGCTAACCGAACTTCCTAAATTTCAGTTTTCTAATCAGGCTTCACAGTGGTTTTACTCACACCTCAGTGGGAGGGTGCAATGTGTCAAAGTCAATGGGCAAAATTCCACGCTCCGCTCCAATGGCATAGGAATGCCCCAGGGGTCACTTCTTGGTCTGCTGCTTTCTAGCATGTATATCAATGACTTACCTGGGATATGCCCTGCAGTCAGCTGCCAAATGTACGCTGTTGATAAAGTTAGATGCACATCAGCCAGATCTGGTGCTACAGTCAAAAAATGTCATTTTCAATTCTCTTTAATCTACACTCAGAACCCCATCATGATAAAGTGAAACAGAAGTTTAGAAATTTTGCAAATTTATGAAAAACAAAACTGAAATATAACTTTGACATAAATATTAAGACCCTTTGCAACAACACTTGAAATTTAGCTCAGCTGCCTCCCATTTCTCTTGATCATTGCCAAGGTGTTTCTACAACTTGATTGGAGTCCATCTTTGGTAAATTAAAGTGATTGAACATGATTTGAAAGGCACACACCTCTCTACAGAAAGCCTCACAGCTGACAATAAATATCAGAGCATAATCCAAACCATGAGGTCAAAGAAACTGCCTGTGGAGCCCAGAGACAAGATTGTTGCAAGGCACAGATATGGGGAAGGCAAAAAAAAAGAAAAAAAATCTGTTGCACTTAAAGTTCCTAAGAGCACAGTGGCCTCCACAATTCTCAAATGGAAGAAGTCTGGCACAACCAGGACTCTTCAAGAGCCGGTTACCTAGCCAGACTAAGCATTTAGGGGAGAAAGGCCTCTGCTGCTCCATGGAAAGCATTGAACAGAAACCGCACACATTCCCATCTTTCCTCTGTCTACAAGGAAAACCTGGGGCAGGAAGAGAAGCCGCAAAGAAAACAGAGCAGAGCAGGCATCAATGGAAACAGAATGACACTGATTAAGGTCCGAAGCAGAATAAAGAGGAGCTGGGGTGAAGGAGGGTTGCAATAAGCAGCTTGTAGAGGGAGCAGCAAAGATAAACCAGGCTAGAGAAGTTTAAATATGGCAGCCTGTAGCCAATAGAAAGCTTAGAAGCAATTCAGTTGGCCGTCAGCAGATGAGGGTTTGCATGAGATCAGCTGATCTCAATTATATGGTAGTAATCGACTCAGCCAGTGACAGGCGTTAACAAACTATTTTGACATCTCTTATACCCTCACTCAAAGACATTCTTAGAGCCAAAGGTAAACATCTTGACTACAACACATATTAAACAGAATCAGAGCACTGATTTAGACTCAAAATTATAGGACACAACTAACAAAATTGTGATAGGAGACATCTAGGATTTTTTTTAAATCAATCTATATCAGTAAAGCAGTATTTATTGGAGGAGAAAGTCCATATTGGATCTTCAACCAATTCACCCACATTTATCACAAACACTTACATTCACAGTTTCTAAGAACTGATATTGTCTGTTAGAGTGCTCTGAATACATCTATGAGAAGAAGGGCTCTAGAGGTTGTTGTCTTGGCAACGGAACCTCTGCAAGCAAATGTCTTGTCACCCATAACCGTACTTGATCTTTAACGAATTGGAGGAAGTGACAGGAACATGATAGAAATTCTGTCATTGTGTTATGAAAAGACGTGAGTGTGTTTAAAATGTATGAGTGAATCATGTCTTTCTATACCTGCAGAACCTCTGTATGCATAGCCACTTGTTTCATCATTGCATTGCATTTTAAAAATAAATGTTCTCTCTGCATGTAGCATTAAAGGACCATGTGTCACAAGATTAAGTATGGTCAATATGGAAAAAGAGAGAGAGAAAAAAGATACACTTTCAATTGTTTTTCAACCTCAGTATAGCTTTAGCAGAAAGTTGTTCAACATGAGTTTGGTTCTGCACAAACTTTTTGGCTATCAAAAGCAATGCTTTCCTCTGCACTGGTATTTTGCTAAATGCTGCCCTTATGGTGGATGAATGTTGATTCTTTTGAATATTAAAACAAAAAGTAGGGTCTAGACCTGCCCTCCTTGTAAAGTGTCTTGAGACAACATTGGTTATAAATTGGCGCTAATGAAATAAAGACAGACAAACAGATTGATTGATTGATAAAAGTAGCCTTCCTGATAGATGCTGCCAATGATCCCAGAATGCTCTGTGAAAAGCCCCCATGTGTTAACCAGTAAGGCCACTTTTAACAAGACGAAGCAACGGAGCAGGTCTCTACTCTCCCTGAACATGTCTTGTTGGCCCACAATATTACTGATGTAGAGAAAGGACGGGATCCAGGTACAGCTGGCCAACCTCTAGCTTTGCTCATTGTGATGGGAAATCCATCTCTTTTAAGAGATACGGATAATTTGGCTCAGCTCAGTAAAGCTGGTTGCGTGGCTCCCAAATGTCTCAGCATTTGGTAAGAGTTTGGCTTTTTAAATGTAATAATAATAATCATAATAATACATTTTATTCGGAGGCGACTGTGAAGTCACCCAAGCCTTACATAAAGTAAAAGCATAATAAAACATCATTAAAACATCAACATAAAAGACAAGTGCACAGTGTCCAGTTAGAGGGAATATGCCAGTTTGAACAGGTGGGTTTTGAGTTGGGATTTGAATGAAGGGATGGAGTCTGACTGTCTTATGTGAGGGGGGAGGGAGTTCCAGAGTCTGGGTGCTGAGCCGCTGAAGGCTCGGGCACCCATGGTACTGAGGCGTGACGTGGGGATGGTTCGTAGTCCAGCAGAGGTTGAGCAGAGGGTGCGGGAGGGAAATGTGGATGTGGATTAAATAAGACAAAGGAGAGAGGAAAGGAAACTGGTACTCAAACGGGAGCTAGCACATTAAAGAGCTGTTTCATAGCACAAGCTCGTTTGTGGACCGCACATCTCTACTTGGTAGCGAACCCCACAATGTTCATTCTGTTGACAGTAAATCACTGTTTCAATTAAAAGCCTGTTTGTGTCAAAAAGAGAATTAGCCTCATAGTTCAATACTAAACTCCTCAAGACTCTTGTCTTTGTTCATCTGGCTAGACATTAGGAGGTCTGCAGGACAGAATAATTTGTAAAGCTGCCTCCACGCCAGCTAAATCTGTTCAACTGTTGTAAAAATGGTGTTGGAATCATACTTTGTATGTAGAAATTATATGATAATAACTGCTGTACTAAAATCCATTTAGAGCTGTTAAGTACTAACTTTCCTCCATTCCCATTTATTACTATGGAACTGTCCCCCACTTCCTGACCCCCAGTGTATATTCAGGATTAGAGCCCGACCGATATGGGATTTTTGGGGCTGATGCCGATACCGATACTGGGGGCTAAAAACAAAAACAGCAGATATCCGATATATCTGCCGATATCCGATATATATTGGCCGATATAACCAATATTTTGGCCGATATATGAAATAAGAACATTGATATACACAGGATGTATACTGTACATGAACACAAATGTAGACATGTGAATAACCAGTTGCATTTATCTTTATTTCACAAAGATGCAACTTAAACGACATTAAAACGCTGTATAATAGTCTTATACTGTGGCTGTGGACCATATTAGACAGGAAAATGATAAATGGAGAGCCATATTTACATCGTTGTGGCAAATAAGCACATAGCATATGTTTCTTGATAACCCTGAGGAAGGCCACAAGCGTAAATACGTCTGTTTGATAAAGTTGTTCTCTAAAGATCTACTATTAGTGAACCGGAGGAACCGGGGCTGATACGCGTGGCACACACAAGCAGCAAAACATGATCCCAGTCTGAAACGAGCATTAGTCCTCTACTCTGCTGCAGTCGAACTGTGCGAGGACGGGGCTGCCTGTGAGTGCTTAGGGACGGAGAGGGGCCAGGGGACAGGCACTTGGGCTGAGTTCGGCAGGACACACACAGAGCAAACAGGGCAGAGAGAATCCCCGCGCAGCAAAAAAGTTGATGTATCAGCTACATATTGGCCAATGTTAATCTGTGAAATGCTATAATTGGCCCGATTAATTGGCCCGCCGATAAATCGGTCGGGCTCTATTCAGGATCAACCAGTAGCAATCTTTCACTTAACATCCAGTGTTTCTGCAACAATAATATAATTATAACATCTGCCATGGCGATTCTTTATGAAAACTGCTGTGATGGGAAACAGACTAGACAGAAAACAGATGGACACTTTAAAAATCAAGAACTTCTCTGACTGAAAATTGTTGGAACTATTTGAGGTAATGCAAGTACTCAAGTAAAACAAAAATAAAAACCATATAATATAGGGGTAGTCATTTTTTAATTAATGTAGACATTTCAGTGTTCAAGTTCTACATCTAGTCTCCATAAAATGTAAAGGAGAGACAAGTTAACTGTGGATTAAAACACACCTTCAGCAGGTGATATAAAAAACAGATAATAGACCTTACAGTGAACTATGGATACTATGAACAGCTGCCTGGCTCTGTGCCAGAGCCGAGAGACAGAAGTTGCAGGTTAAATGTACCGTTTTCTGGCACAAAAATGACCTATAGGCCACTGTGGGGAAAAAACACAGCCCATAGCTGGCTGTCTAGGTGGTGACATCAGCTAACAACAGACTGTTTATTGATAGACTGCTCTGTGATTTTATATCATTGTAGCATTGAGGGATCCCCCATAACAACTGGTGATGTGGTGGGCTCCTATATTTGCCCTGCCCAGGTCAAACCAAGCCAGGAAAGAGACAAACGACTTTCTAATGCTCTAAATCCAAAATTCAGTCACACATAGATTTCAGTGTTTTCACATGTTTACAGCAACCATATTCCAACACATCTAGTTTGTTAAAACACAAATTTTGGATTTCATTCTACAGGAACTTAACAAAGAAATAGTCTCTCAAACAGTCTCATTCCACAAACTACATTGGCTACATACCAGTCCTCCTGCCTCTGAGTTTTCTTGTTTTAAATTTCTTGTCCATCTGTATCCTCCTCTGGCAGTAGCAGATATTGACTGAGATAACAGAATAGAAGAGCCATGTTCTACAATGCCTCCGCTGCTGGGTGAACAAGCAGACTGCTGCAGCAGCAGACAGTCATGTCAGCCCGGACAGCAGACCAGGGACTTCACTCGATTCTACAATCTGATACCGATTTATTACCAGCAGCTGTTGATTATAATGATTGCAGGGACAACATGAGCTAAATAGAGTTACATATAAGGTAGTACATCAGTATAGCACATTTTGCAAAGGTAATAATTTAATACTTTAAAATACAGACAGGGATTATAAAGGTATATATGGGTGTCACCATTTATTTTTCGTCCTTCTTCAGCTGATTCTTTGTGATGCAAAAATGTGTCTGTCTATGTATGTATCTGCTGCCAGTTCCTTGTCTCCACACAAATACGCCCTTTTCTATCCTGACCCTGAGCTTCGAAAACAAAACGGGAGGTGATTTCTCTGGAGACACAATGAGCCGAACGTTTCATGTGAGCCTCGACGTCTTTCCATTACGCTAGATAATAAAGAAGTGTGCGGATCAGACAAGAGGCTCGTATCAAATCAGGCCTGGAAAAGCCAATTACACTGACAATAATCTCTCGCTGTACTGCTGCCGGCATGTCTCGCCAGTCAAAGCAACAAATACCTGCACCACGACAAGGATGGAGGAGGAGGAGCGCTGAGGAGAGACAGGACATCTAAACAGTCACTGTCTAGTTGTGAATGTTTGCTCATTAGGCTGCACAGCTGCTAGAAAAGATGCTGGGAACATGTGTTTTTAACATTTAAAGATTTGCTTGCTTAGTGTTTCTGAATAAAATGCAAGATTATGCTATTATGTGAAAAAATAAATACATTTCACAGAGTGGAAAAGAAATAAATTCACTGGTTGGAGAAAAATGCCGCTGCTGTCCTTGCAGGTGTCACACTGAGGCTATAATGGAGGTTGATAGCAGAGAGGAGCTGGAGGAGAGAAGCCAGCGTCTCCCCTGACCCTGACCAAAACCCATGGGGCTGCTTCAAGAGAGAGTGCAGAGAGGTTGTTGGATTTGAGCGCCGGGTTTGACTAAAATCAAAAGGTTAATGTGACTCGTTAGGAGCCTTGGGCCATGTTGGAATAAATACACGCTTGAGGAGCGCTGGTACAAGCACATCATGTATGGAACAGCTAGATCTATAAATAGATACTGAGTGGTGCAGTTTTAAGAAGCTGTAAGAGTTTCAACAGATAAATACCAAAGAACAAAATAGTCTACCTTTATGAATCCATCCTTAATGCTGTATGGACAATGATATGAATAAAGTTTAATATTTGCATGTCTTAGGAAAAGACCTCTGTTACTCAGTTTGACATACATGCAGCATTCTAACATATAATGTTTTTTAGCCTAAGATGAGTTTCCATGCTATAATTATTTCAGAGGAGGGGAAACTGCAACAGAAAAGTAAGAGGTAAACAAAGTAATATGCCGTGACATCTGACCCATAGTGAGAGAAAAATTACATGACTATTGGACTCAAGTAAAAGTACAGTTGGTCCAGTAAAATATACTTTGGTAAAAGTAAAAAAAAAACTTGACTATAAATGTTCTCAGAAAAGCAAAATGTATTTCATCTAAAGTTCATTTTAAGTACTTAGTAATAAGTGGCTATTGAGAGTAGAGCTTGTTCTTAGTCATTTTTCTTTTAGAGCTTAAATAAATAAATAAACAAATAACTTATTAAAAAAATAAATAACTCAATAAAAATCCTGGAAGATAATGGCCAGAACTCCCTAATCAGGGCAAATCATATAATTAGGTCTTTATGAATTCCCTTTCTTCATTTCACTCTTTAGAATATGAAAAAGCTGCCACTATAGAGAATAATTTCCTCACTTTTCTGAGGTGCTAGTGTGGTGGAGGGAACCAAATCACAATCATACCATGGGCTCTAATATGGCCTAAGCCTGCCATTCTTTTGTTCAACAGAAGGCATCAGTGGTTTAAAAACTAAAAGGTTTCACATCTCTCTAAATGCTAACAAGGTGTTGGTCTTGCTACGACCTTACCCAACTCAAACTGGCACAGAAACATTGTTATTTTTATCTTTTACAACAATGAGGTTATGTCTGTGCTGTAGGCAGTACAATATCTCCACAGTCAAGGAAGTTAGTACAGGTTTACAAAAGATTTACCAAAATAAGATGACTTGCTTGCAGCAGAATTTAGCAGCAGATTTTCTTCCACTCTTTTTTTAACATGATTTGTTGCCAGTGGGGTTTGGGTACTGTCTACTATTTTCAGAACACCCTGATTTTACATGATATTCATTTCCAATGAAATACACTATGGGGATGTATTATTGGTATTTTAGCTAGCAGGGTAGGAATATCTTTAACTTTCATAAATTGCTTTGCATTTCTTTTTGGTGATTCATTTTCGTCTACCAGAAATAATGCTTTCAATACACCTTCATATTATGCCAATGTAAGTCTAAACTCTGATTTTATTATACTAATAATATCTTCTGTTTTTCAAAAGTTACTCAGTGGAAAACAGTCCAGTGAGATTTTATATCTAAATATCTTCTTTACAAGCTCTTATGACAGGATAACCTGTATAAGCACAAACCTTATGGCAGTACATGAAGTGCTAGTTTACCTATAACTGTTGCTCAAGTCAATACACTGACTAAAACTGTGGTTAATGATACGTCTTGCCCTTTGGCTCCTTTATGTCAAAGACAGAAAATAAACACAGCATTGTCTAGCTGTTGCATGTTCTAACTTTGATGGTATTCAATACTTGAACTGCTAATTGCTTTACAATAACATTCAAACAACTATCACTGCAATTAACCCCTGTTTGAGCGATCCTGATCTCACCCTGAAGTGATTGTAAAAATACCGACCGCATTAATATCCCCAGAGGACGTGGAAGGGCACAGCAATTGTTGTGTCAGTACATGGCTCAGGGAGCACAAATGATCTCATCAACTAGCTGTGAATGGCCTCATATAATTCCCCCAACATGTGCATACATAAGTGTCAGGGGAGCATGAAATGAGGGAGGTCCAGCAGTCACGCTGCAGCCGCTATGTCTTCCTGCACTGGGCATGTCTGCCTGTGATGCTCCTGGAATATGGACAGATGGAGAGATGGAGAACTGGAAAGGTGGCAAAGGGTGGAGCAGTGACAGCAGATGGTTTGGAGAGAAGGAATCTCCATTTATAATGCCAAGAAGATGCAGAAAGCACGTTTTAAGTACAACTCTGGCTAAGAACAGCATGCCACTTCTAAAACGAGGCGGTAGCGTGGGTTACTGATCCATGGCTGTGTTGAAACCATGTGTGAAGAGTAAACACAGCGGGACCGCCACTCTCATGGCATGATATTTATAGCTGGAGAAATCATGGGGTTCACACTACTGCCAAGACGGCGGTTAAGTCAATTTTAATTTATTCTCTGGATGTGTCTTGGTTAGTAGTGGGACATGAAATACATGCAAATGGATACAAGCACCATTATAAAAAAGTTTCAGAGAGCCAGCGTCACTACAGAAAGTTGAGAAAAAGTTAGAGCCAAGTTGCATTAAATACTGAGTGATGTAACAACTCTGCCGTCCTAAACTGAGCTGATGTATTTCTCTATCATCTGGTAAAGAAGAAGAAACATCAAGCAGCTCCTATGGAGGCACATGAGAATAAATGATGCCCTTCCTTTGCTATGCCCTTCCTCTGAGTGCTCCACTTCACAAGGTCGCTCAATCACACACGGCTCCCCTCCCTGTGGCATCCAAAGGCCCTATCTGATCGCTGGCTGGCTCCCCCTGGCCCCATGGTGTGAACCAGGTGCTGTGATGACAAAACGCTCCTGGCAGCAATAAGAGAACAGAGAGAGCAGAGCTCAATTAGCCCATGCTCCAATCCCAGATCCTCTATTGATTTCCCACAGATGAGGAATGGCAGACAGGAGAAAGCTCAATCAGACATGCCCATGGGACCTGTCTGAATGTGTGCGCTTGTGTTAGTGTGTATACGTGCATGCCAGTGTTTGTAAGAATCAACAGGGGACGAGGAGGTGCCGAGACAAGGTGCCAGGAAGGGGCGAATACATTAGCGATCCATAGTCTTTATGCATACAGGATGGTTAAGTAATAGTGTTGTCTCGTGGTGATGTGGAAGAAAATGACACAAGTCTTTAAAAGCATGCTGTGCTGACCAAACTCAGCTCAAATAGAGAAGGAGACAGACGAGGCATTAGCTCCCTGAGGGGCAAATCAATCTGACAAGTCATCAGCTCCATGGTGCATCTCTGGACATTTCCTTCACTTTCTCAAATTAACCTTCACAAGAGGAATGGGGGGTGGACTGTACAGTACGGAGTCTGACAAGCACATTTGTCCTGCGCTGATGGCTTAAACCTTCATCGTTAGGTGCAAAGTGTACAGTTTTACCCAAAAATATGATAAAAAGAAGAATTTAACTGTGCACAGGGCTTCATAATTTAAAAATAAACTGATTTAAATGCACAGCACTGATTGTGTCTAAGTTCATCAGTGGATTAAAAACTGTTACTTGCCCACATATGTGCTCCCTCTCTATCTTGATTCACTAGTCAATGAAAAAAACAAGGAAGGTTAAATCAAGAGGAATTATTCAAAAATTCCATAAGATGGGACGGCCCATTTTTTCTTCCCAAAGAGTTCACATACTTCAACACCTGCAGTCATGGACAAAAGTATTGACATCCCTGGAAATTTTTCAAAAAAAATACACAATTTCTCCCAGAAATTGTTGCAATTACAAATGTTTTTGTTATGCATGTGTTTATTTCCTTAATGTGCCTTGGAACAACACAAAAAAACAAGAAAAAAGCCAAAACTGACTTTTAAAACTGTGGGTAAATCATTTTATTTCAAGCATGTGATACTCATTTAAACTCACCTGTGGCGAGTAACAGGTGCTGGCAATCTAGAAATCACAACTGAAGCCAGTTAGAATGAATAAAAGTTGACTCAACCTGTGTGTGTCACACCAAGCATGGAGAAGAGAAAGAAGGGAGAAGCCCAAAATTGTCTGAGGACTTAAGAAGCAAAATTGTGGAAAAATATGAACAATCTCAAGGTTTCAAGACCAGCTCCAGAGATCTAGAAATTCCATTGTCCACTGTGTGTAATATAATAAAGAAGTTTATAACCCATGGAACTGTGGCTAATCTCCCAGGACGTGGATGGAAGAGAAAAACTAACAAAGGAATGGAACGCAGGATAGTTGGAATGGTGGAGAAACATCCTCAGTCAGCTTCCACACAAATTCAGGCTGTCCTGCAGACTCAGGGTGCAACAGTGTCAGCTCAGACCATACGTCATCATCTGAATGAGATGAAGCACTATGGCAAGAGACCAAGGAGAACCCCACTGCTGACAAAGAGACATAATAAAGCCAGACTGGAGTTTGCAAAAATGTACCTGAGTAAGCCTCAATCGTTCTGGGAGAACATTTTGTGGACAGATGAGACTAAGGTAGAGCTTTTTGGAAAAGCACGTCATTCTACTGTTTACAGAAAATGGAATGAGGCCTACAAAGAAAAGAACACAGTACCTACAGTTGTTTTTGCTGCCTCTGGCACTGGGTGCCTTGATTGTGTGAAAGGAATCATGAAATCTGAGACTATCAAAAGATTTTGGGCCACAATGTAGGGCCTAGTGTCAAAAAGCTGGGTCTGAGTCAGAGGTCATGGGTGTTCCAGCAGAACAATGACCTAAAACATACCTCAAAAAGCACCAAGAAATGGTTGGGGACAAAGCGCTGGAGAGTTCTGAAGAGGCCAGTCTGGATCTAAATCTCATTGAACACCTATGGAGAGATCTAAAAACTGCTGTTGAAAGAAGGCACCCTTCAAATCTGAGAGACCTGGAGCAGTTTGCAAAAGAAGAGTGGTCCAAAATTCCATTTGAGAGGTGTGAGAAGATTGTTGATGGTTACAGTAAGCGATTGGTTTCAGTTATTTTTTTCCCCAAGGGATGTGCAACCAAATATTAAGTTGAGGGTGCCAACAAATTTGTCTGGCCCGTTTTCTGAGTTTTGTGTAAAATTCTGTCAATTTTGGCTTTTTTCTTCTGCTTTTTTGTGTTGTTCCAATGCACATTAAGGAAAAAAAAAACATCTTTATACCAGAAACATTTGTTATTGCAGCAATTTCTGAGAGAAACAGTGTATTTTCTGAAAAAAATTCCAGGGGTGTCAATTCTTTCATCTGTCTGTACAAAGCACTGTGCATTTGTAAAAGTGTGCCTTGTCTACGCTTTGGACATACAGGTGTTTCTGTACTTTTCCCCTTTCCATTCATATAACCACTGCATGGCTATAGATTTCATGTTCATATAAGAAATCCTCCCATATAACGTGTTTGAAAAAGGCAGGGCATCATGAAAAATTCTCAGATGGTGATTGGACATTCATTATGGGTCAATCAGGGCGACAGCACAAAATGAAGTGGTAGACATGCACGGCTCTGGTAGCAGCCTGAGCTCGGCAAGAAACTGCTGTCGTACTTCTCCAATGGTGGAGCCTGATTGTGGATAAAACTCATTCTCAGGCCAGTCAGCACAAGTGCCAAAACATCTCCACCAAGACAAAATGAATGTGACTTCCATGTCTAGAACCACACTTTTGAGCTCTATGACACTGATTGGTCAGGTCCATTTACAGGCCTGGCACAAACATTGTAGATTGGAGCTTTGCAAGATAGACTGCAGACAAGAAATCTGGCCAATCCATCTGCTTTGCAAGGTGAGAAAGTGGTGTGGCTCAGCTTTCTTAGATACATGTAGGGGGGGTGGGGGGGGGGACTAAAGAACTGACTGGGAACAACCTGTCTAAGGTGTTGACCTGCTAGAGAATTTAATCATAATGGTGTTAACTTGCATCATTCTAAGATGTACAAAATGAAGGAGAAACAGTTAATGGGAGTAATCGCTCCCATTTCTACTCAGTGACTGCTGTTGCTCCTCTCCACACAGTAATTCCTTTGCACTGCATTTTGGCTTGCTGAAGTTGTCTAAAATGTCTGTTTTTAGCATTATGGTATTAAAAATCATTTGCTCTCTGGCATGGTCTTATAGTGTGTGTTTTCAGCAGCTGAACTCAGACATGATGATGTGTCTGGTGCAGGTTGCTGAGTTTTGCTGGAATACAAGGAAGGAGTTTTAAAACACAAGGAAATGAAACATTGTAATATTAATATCACAGTGGTACAGAGCTGGTTGAATCAAAGAATTCTACCTTTAATACTCAAAATTAAAGTCATTCTGATATTTTCACCTTTGTTAGAAACAGATTTTTACCACAATAATTGTTCCATACCCCTTCCAAACCTGGATCAGGGTCAATGTCACCCTCAAGCCTGGTGTGAAGATGACCGATAATGGCGATATCTTTGGTCGTGGCTCTAAGACAGTGGTCCTACCTCACACAGTGAGACAGGTTGACAGTCGTTGTACTGCTCTTGCGACCAAAGATAGCCTGAGATAAAATTCTGACAGTGTCAGAAATTTAAGATGACCATCTCAAAATGTGACTGCTGCTACATCCTACGTCAACTAACAAATCAAAAGGAATACAGGAGAAATGACGTAACGATAAACATCACACTGGCACCAACAAAAAACAAGTTAGCATAAGAATGGAGACTATACCGAAGTTTGTTGGATTCAAACAAGGAGGGAAATCTTGATCCCCCCAATGTTTAAAAGAACGCTAAAATTTCAACAGTTTTTTGTTGCTTTACTTCATTATTTAACACAGCACTGGCAGACAGCATTACATGAGGAGATCAATAAAAGCAGTAGCACTGAGCAATTATAAAGGTGATTCAAGTTTTAGAAGTCAGCTTACTTTGTTTAAGCCTTAACAACTAATTTAGACATCTTTATGTCTAAATTATCAAACACTTTTAATTTAGGACTACATAATATTATCAGCATGACTGGATGGTACATGTCTTTCAAAATAACGATCAATAACAGACCACGGCATGTATGGCTTGTTTTTTCATCCAGTTTCATGGTGAACAAATGTAGAAAACAGTGACGTATGACATCAATGTGACTGATTTGCTTTGAAAAAAAATTAATGTGTTTTATCTGTGTGATCAATTAATCAAAACTGACATGTTATTTTGACAGCAGTAATTTGAACAGATGCAGTGGCTCACAAAAGTTTTTATCCCAGGTAAGTTAAGTTAAATATTTTGCTAAGATTTATTTTTATCAGGGCGACAGATGCTTGACTGAAGTAATGTTGCTATATTTTTAAACCCAGTCTCCTTATCAAGGTTGCTTATATTACTTGAACATCTATTCACATTTAATTCTAAGTTTCATTTATTCATACTAAATGTATTCTATGGCTGAGACTAATTTAATAGGTAGAGACATGAGTAGAGGTTTAAAATTGCTGTTATGACATCTGTATAATTCTCTGCAAAACTGTTTTTGTCTATTTTTGCTGAGACGTGCAAGTTGTTTTTTGAAAAATGGTGAGACACCGGTGTGCTGCTGCAGCCTTGGCTCATAAAGTCTTTCTGTCAGCTTTCGCCTGTTTGCTAGGGTCAAATCAAAAGTTGAGGTTAGGAGATGCACACGTGCTGCTCTCTTTAGCCGTGTTTCGTATCTGACTGAAAATGGAAAATCTTTTCTATAATTGAAATAATTTTCAGTCAAAGGTTAGGTCAACAGTCTGAATAAAAGAACATTCAATATTCATGACAAAAGTATCATAGCAACCTCCTCTGCACTGCATCATGTTATCAGCCTAACCTCACATTTTTTAACCTAAAAACACTCGACAAGCCTTCCTAACCGTAAGAAGCTTTTTCTAAAGGTGCTTTCATTTTAACTTCCGTTTTGGCTTTGTAAGACACCATTTATGTGGTATTAGGGGTTAGGAGGGGGCATAAAAATGAAGCCTGTTACACAACGTCAGTAAAAGCTATCCTTTGCTTTATTTTTTGAAAACTGTTTTTACGAAACACTCACAAGGCCAAAACCCTCTGGCAGGGCTGTGAATGAGAAATGCTATGATAAACATTCCTCTGAGGCCAGTTTGGGAAGGGTAATCCTGACAAAAACGATCAGGGCTTTTTATCTTATAGAGGATCGACCATGTCAGCTCACTTTTGGCCTTGTTTCATAAAAGTTAATTCAATCACACATATCCTGATACAGACCATTTAAGTTTGAAAAGTCCATAACAGCTCAAAATGAGATGTCTTCTTTTGACTACAGGGGATACAAATAAACCACATGAAATGAAGGTTATCCAGGGCAGCTTTACTAATGATGATAACAGCTGTGAGGTTGATTCATTTATGGAACTAAGTCCTTATGCAGTAATGGAGCAAATCAATCTTTAAGTCTGAAAATGATTTTTTATTTGACTGAATTAAAACTTTTATCGTATATATGTTCTAGTTGGAATCTAAAAGCTTGGTTATGCTTTCAACGCATGGACAAAACTGATGCAGAATCATGATGCGGAAACTCTGGTGCATTTACACCTAAACTGATATTCTCCCAAAAGCTAGGGGGCAGTGTGTTCAAGAATCAGGTCTGTAGCGTGTTTAATGCCATTTTGACGTCTGCTGTGTCGGGGTCTGTAAAAATTTCAGAGATGTGCGCGGCCAGACGAAAATTGGCTGCACGAGACCCCCGCGAAAGGGGCAGGTTTTAATATTTGACGTCACATTCGACACGCGGACACCTCATGACCTCGTGGATGCGTCAAGCATAAAACAGGCTTCACTCTGACAGGATCAAATTACTCCTGCTTTCTGGATCACAATCATTCCAATCCTACTTTAAGTTTTTTAAAATCATACTCTGAAGGTTTTATCCAGATGAAAACAAAATTATCTAACTTTATCTGGTTTCAAAATCCTTTTCCTTTTTCGTTGTCAGGATTTGATCCAATTTGGCAGCCTTAATCTGTTTGGATTCCTTCTGGACAATTGAGTCCGTGTGGGGTAAGATCATAACCAAGCTAGATCAGATATAACTAATGGCAGCAATGAGTACCTCTGGCATCAAATGTGTCTCCAAAGGTCATAGTAGACGGTGATATGGCATTAATACACAAAGAAAATTAATAAACTCAAAAGAAATTATTAAGGCAGTTAAAAATATGCACTGTTTATCAAATATATCCAGCTGCAGTAATGACCCATATGTAAAAGGTAGAACAGAAGTTTAATTATAGGGGAGAGCACTGAGAAAGCCCCTCCATAGGATTTCTCTGTGATATCATAAAACAGATGTCGACCAAACAGACGAGGCCGCCATCAGCTTGTTTATATTTTTCTCAAACAAATTAATGCATGTTTTCCTCACGTTTGGCCATACTTGCTGTTTCACCTTGTGTTTGTGTATCTGTCTGGCTTCATCATAGGTGTTCTTGTTCATGTAAGGCTGTACGTGGGGCGTGTGACAGAAGTACACCACTCTAGAGAGCTAAGGCTGTATACAGCTGCCTGATGTATGGGATGTAAACTATAGACATGGAAACACCCGTGGAGGGTGCTATGATGTTAATTCTGGGATCAGACTTAAAATAATATAAACATGAAAAATCAGTTGTAACAACAGGTCAGCTCAGACTGATGATCAATGATCATAACACACTGTCTGTACTTTGTTTCCCTAATATTTTCAGACGCACACAGACAGAGTGCTCCCGGTGTATTGGCTCAATTAGTGACATGTTAACTAGTAACTTTTGGGTAATTAAAGACAGTAAGAGTCGTTACAAATAACCCTTAACTATATGTTATTATGTCACAACTTCCTCATTAGATATGCATTTAATGACAAACTTAACTAATCAGGGATGCACGATGCTGGATTTGACAAAGTGCCCTCATTGGTGCCTTCTTAATGAAGAAATTTGACAAAGTGGTCTCTTTGGTGACCTTAAAGTGGAAGATATGTGTAAGTGGACATAATCGCCTTCTTACTGGAGAAAATGTGACAAGTATCCTCGTTGGTGCACTGTAAGTGAACAAACTTCCACAAAGTGGTCTTCATGGTGCCTTCTAAGTGCCCTTGCTGGCACCCTCTAAATTAACCAAAGTAGTCAGAGTGGCCTCCTTGGTGTCTTCTTAGTTGAGAAAATTTGAGTAGGTACTGACATTTTTGCCCTCTTAGAAGACAGTATTTGACAATGTGGCATCCTTGGCGCCTTCTTGTGTAGAAAACTGACAAAGTGGCCCTTTTCGGTGTCCACATTAAAATTTGACAAAAGGGTTTCCTCAGCACCTTAGTGTAGAAAACTTAAAAGTGCCCTCATTGATGCTCTCTTAGTAGACAAAACTTAATAAAGGGGCCTCCTTGGTGCCTTTTTAGTGGAGAAATTTTAATAAGTACCCTTTTTAGTGACCTCTAAGTGGACAAAAATCGGGATAGTGGTCCCTTTGGTGCCCTTTCAGTGGACAAAACTTGACAAATTTTCCTCTAGATTGCCCTTGTGGTGTTGAATTATTCTCCATGGTGTCCCCAGTAGACAATATGTGACTTCCATAAAGGTACACTTTGCGTGGTTGAAACCTCATAAAGTGAACTCATCTATTTTATTAAAGAGGTATTGCGGGTAAAACCATTTTTTTTTATGTGAACTAAGGTTTCTAAGCATTTTAATATAAGTATTTGACAACTTTCTATACATGGCCACATTCAGCAGGTGCCCCTTTTGTTATTTTTGTCCCCGCCTCTTAAACATCCTGAGTCCACCACCAACTGGACATCTCCAAAAGTCACGTATTTTATCATTCACCAGATTCCCATAGCTTTAGTATGGTTTCTGGGGATTTTCACTTGCTGTTTTATGCTCATACAGTGGCAGTACAAAAGGCTTGTTTAAATTTTTCTGCAGGGACTTCTTTCCAAAACACTCAACACCTGTTGTCACAAGAATAATCATGTAGTTTTTGTGGTCCCGATGGGCTTGTTCAATTAATATAATAAAATAGAAATGTGGTAAACAAGAACATAAAACATCATTATCCAAAAATAAGACTTCCTGTTCACCAGCTGCTGATAAACAGACAGGAGCGGTTATGTCTCTCGTTGTCCATGTGATGCCTGCGTTTCTGAGTTCAAGGATCAAAGTCTTGGCTTGTTAGGCACCCACACACACACAAAAGCTACATTCTCAAAGGAAAAAAAATACACACATTAAGACCCTGTACAGTCCATGTGTTCGTGCACACAGACTGACAACTTTGAATGAGGCTTATTGTGAATTCATTTCAAGGACTAACACAGAGTTGGTGCACTTTGGGTTCAGCCTCTAACATTATAGCTTCCCACTCTGCTGCAATGTCAAGGAGAATACAGACAAAAAAACACTGTATATATGTATCACTGAAGCAGGATTTTAATGCTCTGTAAGCAAATCTGCAAGAAACCCATTATACTAGGGTAGAGCTTTTCTCTTATAATGACAAACCAATACAATGACCTACTCAGCACATATGTGAAAAACAGAAAATACATCACCTAGAGTGCCACTCCACCCCTAAAGCACTCGAACCCCTTTAACAATCAATGCCTGCTCTTTCTGTGGCCTGGCCTCAGTGTGGCAGCCCCAGTGCGCTGGATGGACTAAGTACTCGTCCCTCCATGGCTGGCCCCCTATTTAGTCCTTGAGTAAAATTCTCTAAGCTGGGAATGAACTCCATTACAGCTGCAGTTGTTTTCTCCCTTTCCCTCTTCTCTCAACGGCTTTGCATTGCTTGTTTTTATAACACGGAGCCGGGCATCTCCCAAAGGCCCTCGGCTTTGGGCGAAAAGGTAATTTCTTTCCCTCTAAAATAACACACCGCAGTGCTCTCACATCACAGGTAAGTCTTGTGATTAAAAGTCATCTGGGTCCCTGGAGGGCTGAATGTGGGTGCTACAATACAAACATGCATTTGCACCTATTTGCGCTTGTGCACGGTGACTGAGTGAGCCGTGTGTTTTCCATCAAATGCATTACTTGTAGCACCCTACGGACACAACCCTTTTAAATAGAGCTCTTGTCCTCTCTTCTAGTCTTGCAGAAACACAGGATGTTGCACCTTTCACTATGAATTTCTCTGGGTCAACTGGTTTGGGCTGCAGCTGCTGCCTTTCTGTGACTCCATAGGTCTATATGTTGAAGCTCATTAGACATGGGCTCAGACATCTCCATATGGGGATGAGAAAGGCAGTGCCTGGGGTCCTGCAGGATTTAGCTTGCAGGCATGAAACTGGGGGAAGCTATTCACATTGACTTTAACAGGATTTAGCTAGATGAAAGGCAACAGGGAAGAAAAGAAGGATACAAAGAAGCTAAGAGAGTAAGGGAAAGACGGGGTAGAAATGGAAAGTGCTAGGAAACACTTAGATGATTTACTGGCAGCAAAACACTCACTGAGGTTACACTTTAGCCATTCAGGTAGAATTAAAGTCTTGAATTTAAGAAATTAAGATGTTTTCACAGAAAAATCGTGTCAGAAGTAGTACAGCTTCCTTGTAGTGGGAGAGAAGGGACTTAGAGGCCAGCAGGCTCAAAAGTGTCACTGCAACAAGAAGGAAAGTGGTTAAAGAGGGACTGCAGGTGAGCTAAAGCAGTGTCACTGAGCTGGAAAGAAGGAGAACAGTATGTAGTTTTGCTCAGGGGCTGAGAAAGAACATGCACAACAATCTCACACAATCATGAAAGGTGAAAATGAATTGAAAAACAAAATAAAATATGAACTCTCAATTAAAGGTGAGCCTTGGAATTCAAAATTAAGATCTCACACATGCCAGTGGGAGCCACAAAAGATGTTACATAAACAACAGTGTGATAATGCAATGCGGTTTACACATGCTTATCAACACACCTCCCTAGCTGCCCAGGAGGCGAGTTACCAAGCTGAACTAATGCTAATGTGCCAATCTGTGCCTCTTTAACCCCACCTTGTATGCTGTTGCCTGAAACAATGCAGAAGCGCAGAACAACCGGAGCAGCAGTCAACAGGCCTAAAGGTTATGTATGCAAGTTTAAACAAGCTGTTTTATATGTGAAACACACAAGAGGAGGATGGGGCTCAATCAGAGCGTTTGTGATTGTATCTAAATGAGAAAATATCTTCAGGAAAGTGGAAACATGCCTCAAATTTTTCTGCTTGCCTTTTCAGACTTACTCCTTCTTTAGTAGCCCTCAACAGCAGTTTTTGATTTCTCCTTTTTAATGTACAATAAGAGTAACTTAAGAGTAACTGTAAAGAGTTTCAGCTGAAGTGCATCGACCATGAATTTCATTAAAGGGCTTTTGAACATCATGGACAGTGCTGGGAGGGAGGAGGGATAGGATGCACCCACTACCCCCTTCCTACGGTCCCTCATCAACCACAACATCGCTCAGTCTCTGCTGCTTTTCAGATTTGAGTAATAGTCATAATGCCATGACCATTTACTGTTACTGTTACTGACCTAATTTTAAGAAAACATGGTGTATTACCCAGAATCCTAGAGTGTCATAGCGACGTCTCTTGATTGGTTGAGAATGCCTTTACCCACGACACTTCTGCATTCTGCTTCTAGTGACTTTAATGGCTTTTTCCAATTAAAGGCGGTTTTAATGTGAGAACGATGACATATGGCCATGTAAAGGGAACTAGCTGGTGTGTTATTGGCCTTGTTTTGAGAGAGACATGATTTATTCACGATCACAATACATTACCAAGTGACATTGCTGATTGGTGGAGCCTGCCTGGACCTGTAAATTTCAGCTGCTGTGAGTGAAGGTAAAAGTGTCAGAAAAAGGAGGCGGTAAATGTTGAGATCTGTGGTGACCAAGGTTAATCTTGCAAAACAGATGGATTGGCCAGATTCCGTATCTGTCATCAGGTGAACCCATCTTGTAAAGCTCCAGTCGATAAAACTGTGTGTAGTTGAGGTTTAGTTTTGCTGAAAGCTGGTAGTAATGGCTGCTGCCAGTGTAGCTATAGTATAGACATGGTTTTAGCAGAACTGGAATACATTTCTTCATTAAAAAAAGAGCAAAGAACAGCACTGAAAGTGTCATGACAGAAATGATGTTTCCGCTCTTTTTACTGACCTGCTTAATTTGGGATGGTTACAGGTGGGGTGCAGTTGAACTGGGAGCCAATTTGTACAATGGCTAATGGTGGAGATACTAGTCTGGATGTAGCCACAGCGGCAGTTTCAGCTGAACTTGGTCACATTCCTTTATGACAGCAAGAACATGGAAGTCAAAAGAATGCACAGAGGTTTTCATTGTGAAAGGATGGTTCCACTCTCCTCCAGACATGCTTTGGTATGAGCAGTACTTATGGGTGTGGATTAGTCATATTTCACACCAGTAGCAGTGACTATTGCCTATGAAGGTATAAGCTTGGATGTAGCTATAACAATTTTTTGAAATCAGATTTGAACAGCATTTCTTTATTGAAATAGGAGCAAAGAAACACAATGGAAAATATGTTTGCCCTTTCTAGTGCCAGCCTTGGCATGAGTTTGATCCACCAAATGCAACAACACCTGCCTGCCGTTACGTATTTACCTGCACATGTCTACTACTCCATTTTGCCAGTTGCTCTGACTGGCCAGTGATGCATCTAATCACCTTTAGAGAATTTTCTGAAAAGTCCTGCCCTTCCCAAACACTTTGTATGGGAGGTTTTCCAGATGAATGAGAAATATACTTATCTGGCGTGTCCGGTTAGGCCAAGGATATGGTAGTTTTGGATTTTTCCTTTGGCTTGTTTCTCTGGTTAAGTTTTTAATTTACAAAAGTATTTTACAAAAGCTTTTTTCATTGGTTTTAGTGTTATTTTTATTCAGTAATGTCGGATAGTTGGCAGGAATGAGATCCAAAACAGCCAGAAAATGTAAACACCATACAATTTAAAATTAAAATCACCTCTTCATTCCGTTTTTTTATTTATTCAAATTTGATGATTAAATATAACTCAAACCTAAAATTAACACTGTGTGAATTTTTCAATCAAATCAAGCCATTTGACACTCCCCAGGCTGCAGTCAGCCTGCTGCTGTTTAAGATTTTGTTTACAATTTATGTACTATTTTAGTCTGTTAAATAAGCACATTATGAAGTTTAAGTTAGTTTTGCTATTTTGTGAAAGCCTAGTTTTGCTTAGTTTAGGTTAACTAAAGTTTTTTTAATCTTAAAAGAAATGTAATAAAATAATTTTTAAAAACCTCTTCACATTCAAAATGGGAGGCAGCTAATGTAAGCAGTGCTAGCTCTTAGCCTTTGTTACGTATATATGGCTGTCCTAACATACTGACACACTGCCTGTAATGCCTATAAAACAGTAGGACATGCAGCTGGTTCCGTTTTCACTGAAGAAAAGTGTTAAGCAGTGTGGATGCTACAATTCCCCTGCGTAAGAAGATGATGTGATGTATTCACTCTGCCACGTAATTAAAGTGTAGTACTTCAGGACTGAGTCTCATATTATACACCACCATGTGCAGTTGGAACAGCTGATAAGTGCCGACCATGACTTTTGGGATTTGTCAGCCAAAACTGAATGGACAATAAAACAAAGATCAGTTATATTTTTAAGACCTGCACTACTACAGTGTCATCAAGTGTGTAGCCTTGAGGTTAATGAGAATGTCAGTTTTTCACTGGCAAGTTTCTGATAAATATTTAATAAGCTGGCTTAAGCCTACAGATTGTACTTGTAGTAAAAATGCAAATTAAGCATAAATAATTGTCTTTTTTATGCTTTCCTCTGTGCATTTGCATTGTCTAACTCATTTTGTTGTGTTTTTTAATGATGATTTACAACTTTTTAATTCACAGCAGACTGGAGTAGATCCTGACAAAGGCACCTCTTTTAAATATATAAAAGATAGGGAATCATTTTGAATTGAACATCTATTCTGAATAGAATTGTATCGAATCAACTCTTGAGATAAAGACAGATTCACACTCCTAATAGTCACCATCAGAAATGCTCTTTCTCTCACACATACATGCACTTTCCTCTACCAACAAACATAACTCTTCTTATCTTTCATGCCAGGAGGGGTGAGACACATCAAACAGTTATGCCTGCTGCTGGCACAGTGCTTTCAGCTGCTATCTGCCAGTTTGCACAGGTGCGGTCAGGAAAAAAAGTTAGACCTAAGTTTCAAACATACCAGAAATCCATGTGAGCGGCTGGGAGCAGCTGATTGGGCCATGATCTGACCTTGTGCCTGCACATGGTAACACAAGGACATGCAAGTGAGCTAAATCTGGACGAACTTCACCATTAATAATGCCACTCAAAACTCAGGAAAAATGTGCTTTACCTTGCATGTTTGTCAAGCACTAGATTAAATTTTAGCAAGTTATTGTCTTACTTTTTTTAAAGTATCACATTATCTGTTGCCTTACTTTATGTGAATTCCATGAACTGTCTTTTACCGCTTTACTGTGTCTTAAATACTGTAAGAAAACTCACTGTGGTAAAAGTCTCACCTCATATGCACATTTACACTCATTAGTCTATTAACTGTAACTCAAATCACTGTGGTAAAATCCATCACTTCTTATTCATATTTGCACTAATTAA
Source organism: Cheilinus undulatus (assembly GCF_018320785.1). Classification (NCBI taxonomy): domain Eukaryota; kingdom Metazoa; phylum Chordata; class Actinopteri; order Labriformes; family Labridae; genus Cheilinus; species Cheilinus undulatus. Next base: position 18,939,941 of record NC_054867.1, on the reverse strand, counting down.
TCTACTCACTGTACTATGACTAAGTTAATCTGTTTACCGTACTCAAATGCTGCAAGTGATTAATCTATTCACTGTAACTTAAATACTGTGAAGGGCTCTCTGTGGTAAATTAACTCACTTAATATGCATATATATTTGCACTTATCAATCTACTTACCATACCAATTCCAAATCTATTTAATATATTTACCGTATTCAAATACTGCAAGTAATAAATGTATTCAGGCAAACGCCTTTAATAGCTCAGGGCGTATCTAATAAAAGACAATAAAATCACAGTTCTTATGTAAAGTTGCAATAATTAATCTACTTACCGTAATAGTAACGCATTTAAGTTAGTCCATTTACTGTACTCAATTCTGCAAGTCAGCTTTTCACCATAACTCAAATACTGTAAAGGTCTCTCTGTGGTAAAATACCTCACTTCCTATGCATATTTGCACAATTAAACTACTTACCAGACTTTAAACAAATCTAATCTTTTCACTGTACACAAATGCTGCAAGTAATTATTCTGTTCACCGTGATTCAAGTGCAATAAAACTGCTCTCTTTGGTAAAAGGCCTCACCTAATATGCACGTTTGCACTATTCAACTATATTGAAATATTTTCACCTCATGTGAATATGCCCTCATCCTTGCATGTCCATGATGTCTACTAGGGCTAAACCATTTGCAAAAATCTAATTGCGATTTTTTTTGCCACAATATTGCAATTTAATATGCGATTATTCTTGGGTTAATCTTCCACAAATTCCACAAACTTTAAGCAATAAATAACTCCATAAATAAGACCATGTGTATCGAAAACAATGAAATTGTTTCAGAAGCAATGAATCCATAGTAGTATGAATCTAAATACGGGGGTGCAACGTGCTTTAAGCTATAAAGGAGGCAGATGGGGTGGGAGAGTTGAGGCTGGCTACCAGCTAATCACAGCCGGGGTATGACTTTCATGAAGTAACGCTGGGCTTTATTAGTTTTAGACAGAATGAGCTACCTATTTTTGCTCGTATTGCAAATGTGATGTCATTTGCTTTGTTTAAGGGCATTATCATTTCTATGCCACTCATTTTGATTAAGTGAAAAACATAAATACCATTATAAAGAAAAAAAATGGACCCTTAAATGTTTGCATAATGTGCATAAAATCTCTGTCGCTGCCAAAAATTGATTTATTAAACTGGTATTTTGACACATTCCAAGTTAAAGAGATATTGCAACTTCTATGATTTGAAAACCGCAGCAGGCCGTATTGCAATTTAATCTAATTTGCAATTAATTGCTCAGTCCCACTGTTTACACATCTTGCAACCATACTATTAGTGCACACAGACTTGTTTATGCCAGATATAATACATATGACAGCTTGTATATATTCAAATCTTAATTTTGATCCCTTTTTTTTCAGTTTATCTATTTTTTGTATTCAGTGTTTAATTCCAGATTGCTGGAGTCTGCAGTCACATTCCTTGTTGCATCCTTCAAAGTGTACTAGGCCAATAAAGCTGATTCTAATTCTGATTCTGATACTAAAGTTATGCTACTAAAGATAAAAAGAATAATACGGGTTTAGCCCCTATACAGACCAGCCCTATAAGGGTGTTTTTTAAAGAAATGTCATCATTCATTTTATCTCATAGAAATAACAGAAAAGCGCCTGAAGCACTGAGAACAAAATGGCTGCTGAGTTGGTCAAAACATCCATCTGCCACTTTCTTTACAGCACAGGCACAAGGCAATAACCAGGATATTTAGCTGTTGGTATTTGCTGCCTCTGTCTGCTTTGTGCCTACAGGTGAAGTGGGGGAAAGCTCAATAAATTTAGCCACTCTGTCAAACTGTTCTTTATGTGCATATGAAAAAAGTGGGGCTATTTATTTTAGCATGAAATATAAATTTGTCCCCGCTTAAAGAGCCGGGGGCCAAAATTCAAACAGAGTTGAATGGTCTAGTACACCCAGCTGAGCTACATAACATCTCATATGTTTAACACACTCTGGGCTACACTCTGCTTCCTGGTTCTCTTTTTTGGTCCCAATTATTTCATTTGACTTTTTTTCTGTGTTATTTGTACCTCACATACAATATCCCAATTTCACTAGCTTTTTCTTCTCTGTTCTTTTACAGGATAATAATGTTTTAGGTAATGAATGCTGTAAGGGTAGATATGGGAGAAGAGAGCAAACAAGAAAAAAGGAGGCTTTGTCATCTCAGACGCTGTCTCTGCTATTCAGAGACGGCAGTACACTCACATCACTTCCACTCCTCTCTGCACAATGAGCCTGAAACATCAAAGCTGAGACCAGGAGGAGGGAGAGAGCAAGAAAGACGGGAGAGAGGGAGACAAAAGTGTAAAAGCGAGGCTGGAAGAAAGGACAGAATGGAAAAAAACAGGCCCCACATACCTGTTTTTGTGGAAATGTATGACATCATTATAGCAGGCTTTCTCCCTACTGCTGCGCGCATGGATGCTGAATGCACTTCTGTCTTTCCCACAGTATATAAACAATGGTAATAGTCCTAGTGCTCTCTAATAAAAAGCAAATATTCATGTATGCAGGAGAACATTGATGGCCTTCCCTACAGGCGCTATCAAAGTCATTTTATGCAGTGCCAGTGGAAATAAGCATCCCTCATAGCATATGCTGTCCAAACTATTAGCTGGAAAATGTTGAAATAAATGAAGAGGTAAAACAAAAATGATGTGAAATGAGGTGAAACAGCCCATGTGGGACTTCAAACAGTGAAGAAATGTCAACAAAGAGCTGCATATTTGGAGGCATGAGCATTGATTGCCTTGACAAAAACATAGAGCAACACTCTCTTTATATCTTTTTGACGTATGGAATCAATAATATTTGCCTTGTCATTGCATAGGGTCTTATTTAAACTTCAGTTTTTTGAGTCTGCAACGGTAATTTGTGAGAAACTAAATGCAAATGAGACACTGACTTCCTCGCTCTTATTGTGAAATGATTAACATTCCCTCCAAAGATCAGAGCAGGTTTCTCAGCTCCCCTGGTTGAAATGCTAATGGTGCTTCCAACCCAGTTTAATGTCAACCCTATTCTACTTTTTCCTCTGTTAGGGAGGAGCTCCCTGTCTCTATTTCCATACACAGCAGCAGGAGGGACAGACAGCAGGCTTACTCCCCCATCTGGATCTGGGGAATCAGCCCAAGAACAGAAAGAGAAGGAGGAACAGGAGGAGGGTGGAGGAGGATCTTCTTGTCCACGCGGGAGGGTTTTTTTAGAAAAGGGAAAGAAATGAATGCAGACTGTAAAACCGTATTTTTGCCTCGGTAGTACTCTACCTCGTTTTAAAAGGGTTCAATAAGAACCGATGACGGCCCCATACGGGGAGAAGGTGACAGGTCTTTGTAGTTATTCTTTCTCCGATTGATCTCATTGCTTTCTTTCCATCCTCTGTATTCATTTTCATTTTCCTGTACAGACCAGTGGATTTAATTCATGTGAGACCAAGCAGAATCTACAAACAGCAGAAATCGGAGTGAGGCAATGCATCACCTGCTGAGGTGTTTTGGCGGGTAGGTTTTTACATTCATCTGTAAAAGGTGTGCAACACTGGTCTATTCACTGCTGTGAAATAAAAATGAGGCAGTACTTTTAAAAATACATCTATTTCCAGGAGCTCAACACTCGCAGCTGTATGAAACATGTACAAATGAGTTGATTGAGATGAAAAAGAGCTCTTTAGAGCTGTTATTAAACATAAAATTTTAGAGGCAGACTGTGGATCAATGTGGTTACCTATGTTACCATTTACCCTTCATTTTATTTATGTGTTTTAATTATTGTAAAATCTGATATACAAGTGGTCTCAGTACTTTAGATGAAGCCCTGGTTCCTATCCTATTATAAGAACCAAGGCAACACAGGAACCCAGCTACACAGGTTGAGACCTAGAGGACCAAAACGTGAGAGGAAAAAGAGAAACAGAGAGGTAAACACAACAGGAGAGTTAAAAAAATAAAATAAAATAAATAAAGAAGGTAAAAGCAGTCAAATATTTTAAAAGAAAAACAACAAGAGTCAGTAAAAACAGTAAAATATCAATTAAGGGGTAAAAATCCATGTAAAATGAGGCTCTATAAATATAACAGTGTTAATATGAACAAATTTAACACCAAAGAAGAAGGAAGGAAACCAATACAAGGGACACAAGCGTTAAAGAGATGAAGTAAACAAGGCTTGAAAGATTAAGAGGAATTGAAATATGCAAAATAATTAAAACAAAAGTTAAAGAATCAGAGAAGATAAAAACTAAATAAGAACCAAATAAGGTGAGGACATTAAACCAAGTCTATAAAAATTAGTTTTCAAAGGTGATTTGAAGGAAGTGACTGATTTTTTTAGACACTAAAAAGCTAAGCTCTGCTAGCTTAGCTTTAGCTATGTTAGCAAATTAGCTCAGTTACCTTTAGCTAAGTTAGCTTCAGGAATGTGAGCTTTAGAAAACATAGCTAAAGCTAACTCAGCTACGTAGATAATTCAGATGCGTATCTTTTGTAGCTCTTTTGTGAGCTTAAATTTAGCTACCTTAGTTACATGACTGTAATCTGCAGCTAAGTCGAACATAGGTAAAGCTAACTTAGCTACGTAGCTAATGCAGATGCATAGCTTATTTTAGCTGCATTGTGAGATGAGCTTTAGCTATGTAAGCAACTGTGCTATGTTAGCTACGTAGCTGCGCTGTCTACATAGTTTATGCAACCAACTGAGCCATGTAAGCTACATTTGCTATGTTAGAATGTTTTCATTGTAGACAAGCTTTTTTTCCTACTCAGCTTAATCAAATATTTTGTAATCAGGTTGTGCTAATAAGGTTTCTAACTTCTGGTATCCTAACCCTTACTTTCACACTAACCTTAAATGGAAGTTTAATCTGATTTATTTAGAAAGTTTAAGCGAGTATTGCCTTTCTGAGATATACAGTGTCTCAAATGAACAGTCTGTGAGAGTGGCCATCAGAGACACACAGCCAGACTGCCTCGCCACTGGTCATTTCTTGTCATTAACAGAGGAATCTTCTAAATCAAACCATAGCTTCACGGTGTCTCTGTATGTAACAGTATATCACTATTATGACCAATGAGGAAGTAACGCTGTTACCATCAGCAATGGTTGCTTGCACTGTGAATGTGAGCAAATATCCAATCCTGTCAGGTTGTGTTCAGTGGCTAACTGTTGTGGCAGTTCTTGAGATCATGATGGTGCAGATCTAGCATTAGTGTAATAGTTACACTAGTGTACAGAATGCAGCCCAAAGATTACAATAATATGTATTTCAAGTACATTTATTGCACCAACTTTAACTGTAGGTGAACTTGCATTATTCAAGTAATGTTAGAAAAATGGAAATGTAAATTGGGGACAAGTCTTATATGCTAGCCTTTATGTAGTTATTATGTCAGTCATCTGTAATGCAAAGATCTTGTTTAGTGATTTGGCACCACCCAGAAATGTAGATGTCTGAAGCCTGCTTTATGCCTCTGCTTTGATACTATGCCATAGCTGCACCATATTGGCATATGCTGTTGTGTGCAAACTTGCGTGCTGGTGTGATCGCATCACTCTGCAGTACTTCGCCCCAACGCTCAACTCGAGTGCGGCGTTTATGCCAGTTCCTGGTCCCATCACCACATTTCCTACAGAAAGCTCCTGCAACTCAAACCGAGCATACTATGTTGGAGTTGCAGCTAATACATTTTTGGAAAAAGTCGATCACATTGCAGTAACTGCATGAAAACAAAACCTCAGTGATGAAAAGAACACTGAATCAGCTAACATATATGATGGGGGAATGGTTGGTGCTTCACTGGGCTCAGAGAAACACGGACAAGGAAATGTGCACAGATATTGTCAGGTGTCGGCAAGAGGATTTGACAAGTTGTTTTGCTGTCGACAGCCATTAATCTTACAGCAGAGTACACATAATACACCTGCAAACATATGAGGAGACCGTTTCCAACCTAAAACACAGTTTGCTGTGACCTTAATTAAATGCCTCTGCCAATGCTTTGGCCAATATATGTGCATGTATATGTACAGTGCTTAACAAATTTATTAGACAACCCTAACCCTAACCAAAGTAAGGTTTATGCCACAGCTGCCCTAAATAAACAGCATTGGTAATTACTAAAATCATTTTTTTATTTTCTGCAATGGTTAATACACCAATATGTAGAAGCTCTTTAACCCAAATGATATTTTTAATGCTAAAATATAATTATTATTGTGATCCATGAATTTTCAAATGTACTGATTTACAAAAAAACCTGAAAAAATAGTAAAGCACATGAATAGGTCTTGATTAATACGTCAAATTATAGTCATTTACTTGCATTCCTGGACAGCAAAATTTGTTTTAGTGGTTGAATGTTTGATGTTTGAGTGCTTAATTCATTTCTGACTTCTCAGAGAAGCCCAGTGAGCTGGCTCAAATTTGGGTGGATTCAGTTTGAAATTCCTCATTTCTGTTCAAAATGGTAAAACGTGGACTGCTCACTGAAAATGAAAGAGTCCGCATTAAAGCACTTCATGATGCTGGATGGTCTTTGAGACAAATATGACAGGTGGTCTAATAAATTTGTTAAGCACTGTACGTGTAACATGTATAGAGTAAAAGAGGATGTTTTTGACCCTGCATAAACCAGCTTTTAACAGCCTTTCTCATGAGGGTCGGTTTTGGAGTTTCTCTTTAAATATAAGTGAGCTCAATCTTCCTCCGTCTTTCATGGGGTGTTTTGACACAAGAACAGCTCTGGACATTGATGGGGATAGGTGCTCAGGGCCAGGTATTATTAGATTTTATTATGATGACACATTGTTTCTGTCAGATTTTATGTTTTAGACTTTGCAGACCACGAGAAAAGGACTAGGTTGGCTTGCTTCACAATTTGAACACAGTACAGCTTTTCAACAAGTCAGTATGAAGCACAACTTAAAAGATTTCCTGCTGACTCAAATTAATAAAAGATTCATAATGAAAAAATAACTGGTACTGTATCAAATGCTGCTCTGTATTCATCACAACTAAGCTCTGACAAAGATGCTAACATGGAGACAACCAGAGATCAGTCCAGGGATGTGGGAGTGACAGCGGCGGGGGAGTTAGCTGTGTGATGACTGTCAACACATAATCAGCAATGGGATATCTTTACAAGGCTCATGTTGTTTAGTTTAGACTTATTAGCTTTTTGAACAAAGAGCTAAATCACTTGTAAAACACCCCCAGCTGCCACTCATCCAGAGATGCGAGATGTCAAGAAAGCACGCTTTGATTACATTTGGATTTGTGCATCTTTTTGTGTATACAACCTGCATATGAGTCCTTGTCATCACATATGTGGATGTGAAAACAAGTCATTAAAGATCATAAAGCAGAGAGCCGACAAAGGACTTATACTTGTGCAGTTGAAAATGATGGCTTATAATCACACAGCCTCCCAGACTGTCTCTCAGTGAGACATGGAGTAATGCCAAGGTCTTTTGTCTAATGAGCACTGTTGTCTTAGTGACACGGTGCTAACTAAAGAGACAGAGCTTTATGAAAGTGTTATGACAAGAAACATGCCTGCAAGATCAAGACGAACCAACAGGTGGTTTTCTTTGAGGGAATGCTCAGAGATATAATGCCAATTTAGATTGATTTACTCAGTTTTAATAATCAGGGGTTGTAGAAAAAACATTTTTCTCCTACCTTTGGGTCAGCAGTGAGCAGCTTGAAGGCCTCGTACACCTGCCTCTCTTTGACTCCACCCCCCAGGTCCAGGAAGTTAGCTGGCTTTCCTCCATGCAGGTCAATGATGTCACATGTGGCCATGGCCAAACCAGCTCCATTCACTGTAAAAAATAAGAACTGAGTCAGTTCATTATTTTTCAACAATTTATTAATTTTAGTTGGTTCCTGGTGAAGAACTACCCCTAGAAGACCAACGTGAGTGTTATTGACTGGCCTGCACAAAGCCTTGACTTGAATCCCATTAAAAATCTGAGTGGGGAACTGAAGACGAGGCCCATGCCAGAGGACGATCAAATCTGGAGGAGTTGGGCTTCAGAAGAATGGGCTGGGATTCCTCAGGAGATGTGTCTGAGACTTAATGAAAACTACAGCAAACGGCTGCAGGCTGTTATCCAGAAAAACAGGGGACACAACTAACTATTAGATCGGGGGGGCTAATCATTTTGACCCTAGGAGTTTTGTGTTTTTGTGAATTTTTTTTTTTGTGTGTGTGCAAAGGCATCCAAATAAAAGTAGGATGTTTGGAAAAGCCATGATAACAGCACTTGGGGAATGCTTATAAAAATGAAATATTCATGGGGGGGCTAACTATTTTGTCTTCATCCATACATGAAAGTTTAGGCATTTTTTGGTTGTGTAATAAAGCATGATTGCATCGCTCTGCTTTGATCTGGAATGTAAGGGTTTTGCATCAAAATCATCCCGTCCTTCTCTTCTTCTCTTTTTGTGAAATGTGTACTAATTTAATTTTATTAACTATGTCCTCTTTATTTGTAAAATGAGTTCAGTGCCTCCCTATGTTTTATAAAGAATCAAATGTCTGGTAGGATGGTTGTTTGATCATTGCCATAGATTAATAATAAAAAAAAAAAAAAAGGTATCCCAATCCTATTTGAAAGTTTTGATCATCAAGCACTGGATATTTTATCCAAATAAACCCCAAATTTGTTTCCAAATAATTTGCAAAATTTGATTAATGGAAGCTGCCTTTCCTTAGCAGTGTTTCCTGCATGAACACTTCTCACAGGCTGGCTGCCCAGGTACACCGGAGGCTGCCGGAGAATATTTGGCGGTCTTTTTTGGCTTTTAACTTGTTTATCGATCCAAGGAGAAAAAAGCCGGAAGGGCCAAACACATGCTTTACTGGGAAACGCTACACAGCAAGTAAGAGAGACAGAGAGACAGAGGAAGGCCATCTGGGATGCCGGGATAACCCTTCCTCAGATGCATTGACTTCATTTCTACTTTTGATGGAAGAAAGTATGTATGTCACAGTGAGACTGTAAGTAATGCTGATGTTATGGGTTGGAAGTGGCATGAACGGGTTAACAGAGGCAAACAAAGCAGAAAGTGGCAAAAAATTCATTTAAAGTGGCAAAAATGTGCATACAAATTGTGAAATATAGTTAAAATTAACACAAATGGAAGTAAAAAGTAAAGAAAGGGTGTTTATAGTGGCAAAAATGGGTTAACAGAGGCAACGATATGTGGAAAGGTTGTAAAATGGGTTAAAAGTAAGAAAAACAGGCAAGAAAAGGAGGTCAGAGGGATTAATGAGATTGTGAAAATGGGTAAGAAGAAGCAAAAACAGGTAAGAGGAGGTAAACATAGGTGTAAAGTGGAAAAATAGGTTTAAAGTGGTCAAAACAGGCGGAAAAGAGTGGTGAAATGGAGTTACAACTGGTAAAAATGGATATATAAAGCAGTTAATGGTGGCAAAAATTGGTTAAAACTGGCAAAAAAAAAAAAACCTTGCAGAAAAGTGGTCAAAAGGGGTTACAAGTAGTCTTGTAGTACTCAAGACAGGTCTTGGTCTCAAGAACACATTTTGAAGGTCTTGGTCTTGTTTTTGACTTGAGAGCATTTTTACTCAGTCTAGTCTCAGTCTTGGACTGGCTGGACTCAGGATTTTGCATCAAGACTGATCGAGACTAGCACTGATCTGCTATTCTTCGACTTTATTAAAGTGATAATAAGGAGAAGCACTTGCTAAAACAACAAATAGCTTAAATTCATGTGTAATTCCCCCCCGTGATGACTGCAACCTTCCCTGTGTTGTGACTGAGGGACACACCCCCCTGCAGAAGGATGAGACTGTGAGCTAGGAGAGCCTGACAGTTTTAGTCTTCATTTCTTCATTTCAGATAAATACTAAACAGTGCTTTCAAACTTTACAAGTCCTGTTTGTTAAAAATATTAACCCAGTGTAGAGATCAGTGCCAGAATCAACAGAATTTAAGTTTATTAGCAAACTTTTCAACCTGAAAGACTGAAAATATGGTGCATTTAGGTAACCTCAGTAAATTAGACGACTGTATCTTAAATGGTATGATATGTTCAAGTGTCCCATAGAAGATAGGAAAATTTAGTTTTGACAGGAAACATCAATAAATGCAGCTTTGAATATGAGGAAATTGTTTGTATTTGAGGGATATAGAATATATGTTACAGACTGAATACTGACATTTTAGCTCAAACACAACTCAGTTGTTACCACGTCTATTGTAAGTATTTATCCTCATTTTGTTTTGACCCCAATCTATAGAAAAGTATCATTAGTGGTATCGATAAGGACTCGGATCAATAAGGAGTACCGATAACAGTATCAGTTTCAGTAAAAATGAACAATCCCCATCCCTCATCATAATGAGACCCTGGTGTGCACGTTTTGGTCACAAACTGCTGCCGTCTCTTATGTTTCTTAAATACAACCAAGCTCTTCTTTAAATCTTCATTTCCCATTAAAAGAAATGGGACTTTTGAGGACGTTTTGTGGTCTTAAGCAACCATTCCTCTGTTTGCTCATGATGGTGAGCTTGGATTCCAGAGTGTTTTTTTTTACTGTTTTTTATTTTCCCAAGGCTGGGCATCTGATGTAATTTTCAGTTGAACTGTTCCTGATTATTTAATGTTAGAATTTGACTTAAAGCAGCTGTGGTTAGCTTACTGACTGTTCTGCTTCCTTTGAAATCTTTTCGAGTGCCTTATGTGTCAGACACCTGCAAAAACTCAGATGTCAGTCCATCTTATTTCTAGGCATGAGACCGATCCGATATCAGTATCGGGTCCGATATGGACGTAATTAATAGATCAAATATCTGACTGACGGCGCCAATCCAAGTGACTGATCCACATCCATCCTACAGTTTGCGGTAGACCATGAACGCACCACAGTCTAACATGAGACAGCCTGTGTGTAACTGAGCTAGTATTAGTTGGGGATGTTCTAAGCAGTATAATTACCTAGTAGATTAAACGTAAATCTATATTTAGAAGGGTCAAAACTAGTCTAAAGATCACAGAACACAAGGAAGAGTGGGTGTGATGTTAGCCTGGTAACGGGCGTCGCTAGCATTGAAAGCTAGCCTTCGTTCCTCTTTGCAGATTAATATCGTGCTTTGATATTTGGCCTCTTGACTAGTCATACATGAGCTTAACCCTCAACAGCCCACATACCACTTTATTTCCATTTACTACTTTGAAAAACTGTCATACCACAATCCTCCTACTATACACTACTATACACTACTATACACTAACAGGTTAGCCGTTAGCCGTTAGCCACCACCGTCCTCATTGTTTAAGGGTCAGAGAGGAAGGCTTCAGCCATTAACTGAAGCTACAGTGGTCTCTAGTGGCGGGGGGTTCATTAAAGAGCATTATAGACAGGGATTTATAACTTATACTCAGTTGTTGTTTTTTGGATAATGCTGATAATTATCTTTTAGTAGTAGTTCAAATACATTTGTTTGGAATACATTTAAATTCAATTCATTTTTGTATTTTTTTTTTGCTTTTTATTAAGAGGAGCTGGGTGGTTTACTACAGCCTTGTGTTACCTCACATATTGTGGGTTCATTCTGGTTTTACTGTATCACAGAGAGTTGGGGTAGGCCACCAAGGAAGTCTACCAAAGTGACCATATATGGTTCCTTGCCCCATACAAGTTTATAAACGTTGAAAAAACGATCTCCATAACAGGTACGCTGTGTTGAACAATGTCCCCCAGTGAGTACATGTGCTAACACTACTAAAGCTTGAAATATTCTCTATGAAATTCAGGCTGAAGTCCTTTTTCAGAAACTAAGACAAAAGTCCTTGAAAGAAAGTGTGATGCCAGCAGCCACGAGTTGATTAAAAAACATTCTCAGTCACTGAAGGAAAGGTGACATGTACTGTATGAAAGGCACCAAAGAATCCAGCACTAAATTACCATCCACAGAAGAGCAAATAGCTGGAAAAAATGTCACACTTAAGAAGTGATTCGGCTGGAAATCTTCTAATCAGTAACATTCAATGCTTCAAGTCGAGCAACACAGAGAAAATTTGATTATGAGTCGTCTCCAGACTTCAGAGAAAAAGCGTTGATTAAAAGAGGTTCTGCTACGCTTTTTGTGGTCTGTGTCATCATTTAGCCAACTGCCAGCCCGGCTTCCCTGCTGAGTTGTGCGGGAGCCAAGAGCACAAAAAATGTCTTACCTCATTTGGTTTAGCCGAGCTGAACTTGTGTCCTGGCAGGCTCGCCGACCAAGGTCTCAATAAAAGGGAAATTTGCTCAAACAGCTGTCACTTTGGTGGCTTACTGAGCTCTCAAGGAAGCTGCAGGGCCTTAAAAGCTGTTGTTACTTTAAGAGAGGCTGGGAGCTGGGGATGCAGAAGTGGGGTGTGTGCATTAGTGTGTGTGTATTGAGGGTGGGTTAGTGTTAACAGGCATCTAATGTGTTTATGAGGCTATGGGGTAAGGAGGGAGAGCACCTGTTAGTGCGGCTGTACACTGTAAAAGCTTTGATTTATGACAAGAGCGGGGGCCTTTAATGAGAATGCTAACAATCTGGCTCACTGGAGACTTTCTGGGTGGATTATAGCTAATTAGGACACATTGGTTACGGCAGCATTCCTTCTGGAGTGCTCAGAAAGCTGCTTGTAATGTTGACTGGAGAAGAGCCGAGGCTGCTTTTACTTTGACTAAAGTTTCAACCGTGTCCAAGCTATTCACTTAAGTGACTAAAGAGAGGCGTTAAAGCTTTATGCTAGAAAGGGTTTCGCTTACAGGAGAATTAGTTTAATGGTTGGTGTCACTGTGCAGGAATGAGTTCAGTTACAAGGCTTTTGTCTCCATACCAAAGCAGGCAATGTTCCCGTCCAGTCCAATATATTTGAGATCCCACTTGGCTGCCTCCATCTCTGTGGGGTCACTCTCAGTCATGTCGTCCATGGCGAACACGGCTTTCTGACGGAATTCGGCATTGTCGTCGAAGTTGATCTTAGCATCAAAGCAAACCACTGGAGGAATAAAGAGATAACAAAGACATGTAAGAGATAAAGGCAGCACAAGAATCAGAAAGAGATGCTTGGCGAGGGGGAAAGGAAAAAGTATCACTTTCTACATGAGGAGTGGACTAATTAGCATTTCTAAAACCTGAGATTAATGAACTGAGGGCTATCCCCTCGGCCTACTGGTCTTAATTATTTCAGAAGTTGTCTCACTCAGGGATGGGTTTTTGACACTGCCTCTAAGGGATAGCCCATTATAGTAAATGGACACTTCCTTTACACTTCAAAGAGAGCACATTTCAAAGAGAGTACACTTATGAAGCTACCTGGAAGAAAAACAGGCCAAAAATGTCATAAATTAGTTGAAAGGATTTTCTAATGCGAAACATTTTAAAAGAGACTGAAATCTTTAAGGAGTGGTTTGACTTTCATGCTGATACGACAGAGATGATGAGAAGATTGAGTCCACTTTCATTCCTGCTTTGTGAAGTGTGTGGTTCCTGTGTTTTGGTTGAAGAAGGCACCCTGTTTACTCAGTTTATCAAATTAATTACATACTCTGTAAAAAAAAACAAAAAAAAAAAAAAAGGGTTATTCATCAAAAAATACAATAAAACCAATAATATAGCCCAAATTAAACACTTAACACTGATCAAAACTATATGTATTAACTGTGATAAATAATCACAGTTAAGCCTCAAAGCAATGAAAACCACCAAGTTCAGTCAATCATGTTGAGTGAAACTCAAAAGATGAATGAAAAAGCTCCATGGGACCCCGGATGAGCATTAAATACAGGAGGGTCTTCAGGAGGGCTGAATGATCTGTGGTGTGTTGCACCAGCTACAAGTAAGTGCTTAATGGGGGTTGAGGTCAGGGCTCAGGGACAGTCAAGTTCTTCCACACCAAATTCATCAAACCATGTCTCTATAATCCTTGATTCACTGATGCACAGTCATGTTGGAATAAATAAGGGCCTTCCCCAGACTGTTGCCACAAAGTTGGGAGCATAGCATTGTCCAAAATGTCTTGGTATGCTGCAGCACTAAGATTGGCCTTTACTGGAAGTAAGGGGCCTAGCCCAAAATGACTTGACCCACTTTGTTTAACAAATGTTTATAAATGAAGACCGCATGGCTAGGTGCTTGATTTCATACACCTGTGGCAGGAAGTCTGATTGAAACATCTAAACTTAAAAATTAACAGGCTTGGTCAAATACTGAAATCCATATAGTGTATCATGATTTTCACTGTTGCCATGTTTTTAGTTTACATCCAACTCACCAGGTAGTTGTATAGTCTGGGTCTTATTTTCCAGACATTATTAGAATCAATATGTGATATTGAAGACCCAAAAAGTATCTATCTACCCCTTCTATTGCACTAACAGTGTTTTGACCAAAGGATTTCCAGTAAACTTTGTATCTTTTAAAATATTGTTGTTCTACTTATATCTTCACTGCTTTCTGTTTTAAACAACTTAACATCAACTTTGTTAAACGACTGTAAAACCACAGTAAAACAGCACCTAGAGAACTGACATTTAACAGTGAGAGAAGGTAAGAAAATGTGGAAACATGGAAAATGTGTTGTGTCAGTACCAAACAGACAAAGAGAAACACAAACAAGACTCGTTCATAGACACATATTACACACAGACAGCCAGCTCTTCAGGGACTGGGGCGTAAACATGCTGTTTCCTCAAGGTAAAGTAGCATTTCCACTACACAATTCCTTTTGTTTTTGTTTTGACACTTCTATTATTACAGACCATCTACAAAATGAATTCAGTTATTACCAAATGAGACAAAAAAAAAATTCAAATTCCCCACCCTAGAGAAATTTTCCTTTCCACCCCATGTTTGTTGAATGACTGCTGGAAAATAGCTGCACTCCCCTGTGACATGTTTGCAAATGCAGCTAAAAAAATGAGCTTATTTTAATGTGAAGCTTGTCTACAGAAACTGCCTCAATCACTGAAGTTATTTTATACTGCTGATAGGAAAGGAAACTCATACCTCTCTGTAAAAACATAAAATCCCATTCATTTGATGCATTAATATTCATAAGAAATCATGAAACAACAAGCTACTTTTGTTATGTCTTGGTAAGCACTTCTGAACAGGAATCAGATCTTTTGAAGAGTCTAAATAACATCAAAGAAGTGATGCATCTTCACCGTGCTGTAATGCATCTCGAAAGGACGCGTCACATTCAATCTGTGTAACCCTCTGAAGATGAGACAATTGTTCTTATTTCTCAGGACGAAACAAAGTTCAATCGAAGTTCAACAAAAGCAGAAATCACACCAGCTAGAATATAGTTCATAACAATTCATAATATTGTTCTTATCTACATGATGAGCACTTGAAAAGTGAACACTGCCAGCTTCTCCTTCTGTCATTTTGTCACCTTCAGAAACAACGGGGGACATAATATTACCATATTTCTGTTGTTGTTATTGTGAATTCAAGTGTTTTGTTTTATCAGGGAGCACTTATGATGGGTGAAGATAAAAATAGATGCCAAAGGCTACAGAAACTTGGCTGCTGAGGGTGTTGTGTGTCTGAACTGAATCTGGACCCAGGGCTATTGTAAATACAGATTAAGTCTCAATGCAAACTATTATTTAACACAAAAAGTATCATAAAATGAGCTACAAAATGCAGATCTGGCCAAGAAAAGATAATATCCTCTGTTAAGGATCAGCTTATCTAGCTGTCTTGGGGAGATTTAAAAAAGGCAGCCAATCAAAGTCATGCTTTAGGTTACACGTAGGCAGGCCTGCCAACAGAGTTCACTGGGCCCCTGACAATGTACCCCCCCAAGGTGTGATTTGATAAATTGAAAGTAGTGCTAGCATTCATCATGGCTAACAGTTACTTTATATTGGCATTGAAAACTGAGTCAAACTATTATTGGGTTCTGATGTTGGAACTTTTTATTTGTGCAACTTTCAACCCCCTTTTAAACCACTTTTTCCGCCCATTTTTTTCCACTTTTATTACCTCCGCCATGGAGGTTATGTGAACGGGTGGGTTTGTTCAATGGGTATTTTGTTTGTTCGTTTGTTAGTTTGTTAGCAACATAACTCAAAAAGTTGTGTGGATTTGTTGACGGATTTTAAAGAAATTTTCAGGAAATGTCAGAGATGGCATAAGGAAGAACTGCTTAGATTTTGGGACTGATCCGGATCACCGTCTGGATCCAGGAATTTTTTTAAGGATTCTGTACTATTGGGAGATAGGACTAATGGTAGAGCTCTGCTCTATTACTACTTTACACCAGGAGATGGTGGACATGAGTAACTTCAATCCCAGCAGCATTTTGGCTGTGTTTTCACTCAAAGTTTTGGAGTTTATAGAGTTTTTCATACGCATGTCCAGTTGAGGAGACGAGTCGAAGCGTAACAGAGGGAAAGACAGCGAACTGTGGCGAGAACACTCACAATGCTGGGGCGGATCCAGGAATCTTTTAAAGGATTCTTCATTACTGGGAGAAAGGGCTAATGGCGGAGGCCTGTGCTCTCTGAGTGCGTTTCTAGTTAACCTTTTTTTATCAGTTTGGCAGACTTTTTACCCATTTTTGTCACATTTTAAATCCTTTTCATTATGCCTAATTTTGCCACTTTTAAAAGCCCATTTCATAACATTTTTTTGCAAAATTCTGACAGATTTCAAACTCTTTCCATCACTTTTTCTTTCCGTTTTTCCAACTTTTGATTGATCAGCCCAGTGATTTAATCAGCCGATTATGGCCTATCAGACAGATAGACTTTGAATGTTAATAAATTTTTGCTTTTGCTAATAAAAAGCAATGTATAAGACTTGGTTTTACTTAGATATGATGTCTGTTTTCTATTGTTTATCCAGTAAAGGGTGTGCGGGCTCCTTTCATATCACACACTCCATATAGCTATTTAGAAGAGTGACAACAGCTCAGTTCAGCTTGGTTGAGCATCAGATTTGTTAAAAAGAACGGGTTGCCTCAGTGGTAAGTTCCTAACTACTTTGTGAAATAAACAATAGCTCTATAAGTTTCCTGTTTAATTTAATCCTCTTGTCCATGAGTCATGATCTCATCTGTTTATGTTAGCAAGCTAAAATTAGTATTGCCTAGCATAACATTAGCTGGCTATAAACTTTAGCTGGGTCAGTAATGACACAATGAATGTTACGGTGCAATATCTCAGAAATAATGTGCTCACTCAGGAAGCTGCATGATGCCAGATAGTTCAGAGAAAATTAGAGTTACAACCAGCAGGGGCAGTGTTTCCGGGTCGGAGTTTGATTCTTAAGGACTTCACAGTTTAGAAAGATAGAGGACATAAAATGTGAATGCACATTTAGAGGACATCAGAGAGGAGCATTTCAAATCATGTTCTACCACTTACCTATTACCTACAGATAATAAACTCATCATTTGTATATACACCTGCTGACCACTTCATTGGACACATCTATGCAATGTCATGCACATCAATAACAACATCTCTACCATGAATTCTACTTTAATAAATATCTGACTTTGTAAATGTTGACACTGTCAGAGAGATGATTCACTCTTCTTTACTGATATCATAGTAATTGTTGCTGTTTTTGTACTAGGTGTTTCTAATATTCTGACCTTCTGGTGCATGTAAGTGGAGTGGGAAACACATCACAGACTCCTCAATATGATGCTCCTCACACCAACACCCACTAACGCCTCAATGAGAAGCATACAGAAGAATAATCAGCTTTCTGACAGTTCAGCTTTTTGTATTATTTACTAATCACCCTCTTGCCTTTTGTTGCCAGTGTTAACCCATTTATGCCCCTATTTACCTCTTTTTACCACTTTATTTGCCCATGTTTGCAACTGTAAACCCGTTTATACTTTTTGTAACCCCTTTTCACCACTACTATTACCTGCCTGTTAGGGCTGGGTATTGTTAAGAACCTCACGATTCAATTCGATTTTGATTCTTTAGGTTGCGATTCGATTTGATTTCGATTCGATGTCAATTCGATTCGATTCGATATTGATTTAAATGCTTCAATGTCGATTCAGTAAGAGGTAGAAATACACAAATAACCTGTTGACAATTTTTTAATAATTATTTTCATGCCCATGTGAACATAATTGCTAAGTCACCTCACATTTTTGAGCAGTAAAACATCTGAAAATATTGCACAGTAATAACTTATTTGTGCATATGGAGAACAAAAGTAAAAAACAGGACAGTTCTGTATAAACACTGAAAAAGTAAAGTGGATGTAAACTTAAATAATATTTATGTCCTCTTGGAAATTGTGATAAACCTCACATAACATGGTTATGGTTGGTTGTGTGCGGCCTCCGTCCATACAACGCGAATCACACACACAGCGACCCCCACTGGCCAGGAGGTGAATCGATTCAGAGGATTTGCTGAATCAATATTGAATTGGGGGTGGAAATATTGCGATGCATCAATTAATCGATATTTTTACCCACCCCTACTGCCTGTTATTGCCACTTTTAACCGGTTTAAGTAAATTTTAATTCCATTTTAATAAAAGGGGTTTACATTTTGAAGAAGGCCTTACACTATGGAATAAATTTTAAAAATATTTGTCACTTTTAGTTATTATTTTTCTTTTTTAAGTTGCCACAGCTTAACTAAACAACCATGGACCATGATTTCACTGACCTCCATAGGCCCAAGATTTTGGCTGGGCCCCAGAAAGCTGGCCCCTTAATCCCCCTCTTATGGGCAGCATTGCAAGGACAGCGCTAGTCTATTTATAAAGCATCATTAATACACAGAGCAACTCAAAATGCTTCACATAGTAAAACAGAAAAAAACAAAACATTAAAAACATCATTAAGCAAAGAAAAAGGCAAGAAATGCTAACTATGTGGCTTTCAGGGCACTTTTTCATCACAGAACAAACTCTCTCGCCCCCTTCCTTCATGTCCTCTTACTTCTACTTTCCTGTTTCGGTGGCAGTGAGAGACACCAACATGTGCCACAAAGCCATTAAACATCAAGAAATAAGATACAGCACTCAATTTCAAGGAATTATGTGCATTACAAAATTGAATTGTCTGTTCAGGCTGTACTGGGTTTGGAAAGTCTGTAACTCTTGTATTGATTCTCCTCCAGTTTCCCTCATTGCCACTGTCTGCTGGTCCATACCAGATTATTCTAAAGTAAGTATCCAACCACTCATCAAAAAAAAAAAACCCTCCCTTGACCCATCAAAGTTACAAAACTATTGGCCAATCTCAAAACTTCCATTTCTGGCCAAAAATCCTTGGCTAACTTGGATCCGACCAACCCCTTAAGAATGTCTGGAACATAACATATTTGGCAAATTTCAGTCAGGTTGAGCAAGTGAGTTGGTATTTCTGTTACAGACTTAAACTGGTTTGATTCTTGTTTAAAATTGATATTTAAGGACTGTGTCAATAATCATGTTTTCTCCTCTGCTCCTCTGTGGAGTTCCCCAAAATCCAGTCCTTCTGTCCCAATCCTTTTCTCCCTCTGTGTGCCGCTGATGGGCGGTCTGTCTTTAGACTTTAGTCTTATTTAACTGCTATGCCAATGACACAGATTTATTTTTCTACCAAACTACATGCTCTTAATCAGCTCTCATCTTTGCATAACTTCTTGGCTACTACCAAAGACTGGGGGTCCCGTAATTTTCTCCATCCTATCCCTGCATACCTTGATATATCTAATTTAGTTAAACAATTATTGGCCAATATCGCAGTAGCATTCCCTTTGGGCTTGGTCTGTTTATGTATTGTGCTTGATTCTTATTTTATTCTGTCTAATAATGGGATTTACTTCTCTAAACTTTCTCCTTTTTGACTGTTTGCCAGTTTTTATTTAGCTGTGAAGCACTTTGTAACTAAGTCTTTCAAAAGTTTTTAATAAACTATAAACCTACTGGTCACAGGATCAAGTCCTAATCCTGGCACGTTTGGTGCATGTTTTCTGTTATTCTCTCTCCTTGTATTTCCCATTTCTCTTCAGCTGTCCTGTCCATTCAGTGAAAACAAACAAGAAATATATATATATATATATATATATATATATATATATATATATATTTTTTTTTTTTTTTTTTTTTTTATGTTAATACTAGGGCTGGGCAATTAATTGAAAATAAGATTAAACTGCAATATGGCCTGCTGCACTTTCCAAATTGAAACAGGTGCAATATTTCTTTGCGATGAAATTTGTGTTAAAATACCAGTTTTAAACTTTTAGTGCAGCAGAGATGTTATGCATGACATATCAAGCAATCATTCAAGTTTTAGTAGAGTCTACAAAAAATCCAACCTTCTTCATTGTTGTACTTTTTCCTTATAAAATATAAGAATGACAAAAACCCTTCAATGCAATAATTCATATCCAATTTGCAAGTCAAGTCAGAATCATCAGAATTAGACACTTTTAAAGAATTGTTCAACCTTTGTTTAGGAATATTATAAAGTTATGGAATAATCACATATCAAATCACAATTGCAATATTGGGGAAAAAAATTGCAATTAAGATTATTTTCCAAAATCGTTCAGCCCTAGTTAATACCTTTAAACACACCCCTGCATAGGCCAAGTCTTCTAACCTTTGTGTACATTGGGGTTAGGTGCATGTCAGGCAAGACACCTTATAAGGCCAACTCATTATCTGCATTCATTTATTTGTGTAAACAATATCTTAGCCTTAAATCTTTAATGGTTGCTTTCCAATACACATTATATGGGTGCCTTTGTAAGTAAACTCAAAAGTAACAATGAGCAATATTTATTGCTTTAAAAAAATAAAATAAAATAAAATAAAGTGCAAATGAGGTTTGGACAAATGATATAGGGAGGTTTTGGTTAACAAGAAAAAAGGGCCAACTCTTGTATAATTTTTTCATTTCGTAGAATGAAGATAGACTGTCATTGAGAAAGGCCAACATCCAATTCAAACCCTAATTTAATCGAAAATTAGTGGGACTATTTTACACATCCCATACAGCATATAAATGATGAGCTGAAGGCCTCAATTTAGACCTCAGTGTCAATGTCAATTTATATTGAAGGACTAAGGGAAGAGACTATCAAAAGAGACACTATTTCTTGCTTGACTGCACATTAAATGTATCCTGAATTCAATTACAAAAAGTTTATTCCAATCAGCTGAACATGAAATAGACTACCACGGCACCACAAAGACGACATGGGGTGAGGATAATTTCTTTAGCTTAAAATACAAAGGAAAACTGGTCCCAAACATAAGAATTTATAAAGAAAATACATGGATTGTAGTTTAAAGCTTCAGTGAGGAGTTTTGAGCTGAAATGAAAGAGACTTAAATGAATACTTTTACCTCTCTTTGACCTCAGAGAGCAGATGAGATCATCAGCAACAAGTCCAAATTAGAAATCGGTGTTAATAAAGTATGAGAAGAACAAACAATGATAAGATAAAAGATAAAAACCTGAATCAGTGGTTCAATAAAACAATCATATAAATAAATAATCAGGTTCTAGGATAAAACAGAATTTAACAGAAGGCCAAGATGTATGTACAAATGTTTGGTCTCCACTACTTTTGAAGTCTGAGGTGAGAACAGAGAGGAGAAAATCTTGTCCGAGGACCTCATGGTAAGGGAGCAAGGACTCAGATATAAGTTCTGTTTTGCTTTTTGTCTTAAGGTGTAAATAAAAAAAACCTATAGCAACTTAGCAAATAAGAAGTGCACAGGTATAGCATTTCTCTGAGCTGGCGCGGTGCACATACTTATCCGTCCATTTTCAATTAAAGTTTTGGACTGAGAACAAGATGTAGAAGGAGATTGTATACGAGTTAATTCCTCTTATTTTCTGATGTTTTTAAATCATTTACATGGAGTAACAATGAAAGGAACGTTAAAAATCGAAGCATTTTTGCAAGTTACTGTAACACCCTAAGAACTATCCCGGAAACACTTCAGAATAAAAGTATAGTATGAAAACACAGGCTGTCTCACCCCAGAAACAAACTAATTGGGCTTTTACTTTGAAAAAACTCAGTGGAGGTTTACCGTACCTGTCACATCAGCCTGGAATGAATTGGCAGACAAGATTAACAAACAGCGGTGCAAAGATCTGACTGCAGCTCTGAACAGAAAAGTTTTTCCATCTCTTGAGTTATGAGCAGAATTTCAGCAGCTTCAGATTGAACTACGCTCACTTTCAGTTTTTAAAAATGAAGTGAGTTAACGTGCTGACACACAACACCAGCTCCCACTGTTGTGAAAGACAGTCACATCATTGAAAACACAATTTGCATAAGACCAGACGTAGGACTTATGATAATATCAAATGTCTTCGACTGCCTTAAAACAGCTCGGATCGAGTTTAATGACCACCTGACACCAAACGACAGGAGAGCTTCAACTTTAGCAAAACTCTCATGATTTTACTCCGACTTTGGAATTTTTCTCTGTGACTTTGAAATTGCACAAAAGGTCATTAGGTGTAAGGCTGCCTTAACACAATATTCTGCAATATTTCCAAAAGGTTTGGGTAAAGTCCCACCATTTTCCAAATTCTTCTTCCTTGTCTTTTGGTCATTTTGGCTTGAACTGTTGTCTAAACTGCTCAGAACTGTCCCCATGGTTCCCAGTGATATTGCAACAATTGGTCTGTAACCATAAGTATTGAGAGAAAGAGCAGAAATATGGATGGAATGAATGCAGCATATAGATTAAAAGCTTTGTCTATACATTTATGTCATTTAATAATATCAGCACACGCTCATTGGATCTATTTAGCACTAGCCCACTGGCTAACATTTGGCTCCTGGGCCCGGCTCCAATCAGCTTTGGAGCGGTCTTAAAACAAATAGCTACAGGTCATATAATCACTATACACACTAATATTACTGTCCTAGTGCAAAGAGCTCACCTTTAATTCTGATCTTTTTAAAAAAGGCTCGTTTTTAAGAAATTGGGGTTTACATTTGGAAACCGGTAGCAACAGATAAAATGTCAGTTTTTTTGCTTAAATAAGTATGTTATGTGGACATTAATGTTGTGTTGACACGAGAGGAAGATTCAGAAATGTCACGGACACAAGACTGGCTGAAGATCTCAAGAGTTTAATGACAGCTGAGCTGGGTCAGTGACAGAGGCAAAGACAGAGAATGTACACACTGCTGGTCATTTTATGACCAGCAGGCACCCTATGTGATGCCTTCAGTCCCATACAAAGCCTTTGCAAAGCCTCTGCCCTTTCCCAAACGCTTAGTATTAAAGGTTTTCCAGATGGATGTGCCACCCTCTATGGGCCTATCTGTGATTCTGAGCAGAAAGCTTTAACCCCCATGGATGGCCTTGGTCCCTGATGCAACCTTTGAGTCATAGTTGTGTGTAGTATCAAATGCTGTGCTTAAATTCGGCAGAACAAGGACAGAGCATACACCGGTCTCAGACACTTTTAAAGGTAAGTGGTGCCCTTATAAAGCACAGTTTTAGTCCTTTGATTTTTGTCTGAGACCAGACTGAAGCTTTTCATGGGTGTCACTTTGAGTATTATTTTGAGTAGTCTTCAAGTGATCTTTTTAAGATTTATTTTAATTAAAAGGTAGTGTTGCATATGATTTAAAATTTCTTCAGTGTGATGATGAATCAAGACCAGTTGTTTTTCATAAATGGTTGAACAGACAGTTTTAGATAATATGGAACACTGCCAGAGCACAAGGAACTGTTAGTTACTGCTAGTAACTAAGGGGCCATCACATCCAAAAGTTCCATAAAAACTTTAGGAGGTAGTATATTAATTTCAATAGTAGTCATACGACTGTTAAAGAAACTGGCATCGAACTAGTATCTTTGAGACATCAATAAATGAATCAGGAAGCAAGATTTGTGATTGAATACCACTGATTTTAAAATGAAAATGATGCTAAATGAATCTATCAATACAGACAGGATTGAAAAGATGGTCATGACTGTTGAGAATCACACTTCATGATACCAGTGGAAATCTGTGAGGTAAATGTGGGATGTGTTGGTAGCTGCAGCTGTAATTTCTAATTTCTAGCCCCTCATTTGGAGCTGATGACAGTCTTAGTTAATCATCAACAACCAGGAATCATCAACAAACATCAACACACTATGAATATGGAGAGCTCTGCTCCCTGAAGCCATATGCTTTTTGATCCAGACAAAGTCATGCTGACAAGAAACTGACGTCAATATGTTGCAATTACACTTCACATTCATGAATTCAGACCCGGGGAGAGAGTGTGCCTGTATCCACACAGTGATAAGGACGGCTGCTTGTTCCAAAAAAATGTGAAATTCTCCTGT
This sequence comes from Cheilinus undulatus, assembly GCF_018320785.1. Classification (NCBI taxonomy): domain Eukaryota; kingdom Metazoa; phylum Chordata; class Actinopteri; order Labriformes; family Labridae; genus Cheilinus; species Cheilinus undulatus. Next base: position 18,915,582 of record NC_054867.1, on the reverse strand, counting down.
TAAAGTGCTGAAAAAAATAACACGTGCTAGCACAATTTAAGGTGAAATAATGGTGGGTTTAACTCCGACAGAGACACACGCAGACAAATCTAATACACACAGAAAGAGAAAGGGCAAAGACACATGCACACATAGAAAGGAATATTTTTATAAAACATCATACCTTGTCCTTCGGGAGTCTCTCCGAGAGGATTGACTTCAACTTGAGTGGCGTCGACTTTCAGGAACAGATCATAGAGCCTCTTAATCTGATCTGCTGCCTGTAAGGTCCACAGAGGACAGTAATTACCTGATGGTTCAGCTCTGAGCACAAAACCCACAAAAGCCACTCAGTATCACATACAGGCTATAAAACACATGTCAAATCACCTTCAACATCATGCTGTGTGACTTTGCTTTACAATTATGCCTTTGTGCTGTAAAGGGAACCTTTTTAATGTGTGATAACCAGCAAATTAGACATGACTTACAACTCAGAGTAGCACACTTTGATCTAATCCAGTATTAAGATTCCACCTTGATGAAGCATTCAAACATACCTTTTCTATGCCAATTTCATAAAAGATTTTTACACATACACTCTTAAAACATTTCTTTTAAAAAAATCTGTTTGCCCCTGAGTTCTTCCGGAGTTGCTTATTATCATCATCTCAGGAGGCAAGAGGTAGTAGAAGAAATGCTGCTGAAAACTAAAGTGATGAACAAAGCAATAAAGTCATTCCTATAAAAAACCTTTTTATGTGTATCTGGTCAGGGTGTAAACGTATTTGTTTTCAGGGTTCAGGGGCCACAGTTCAGCACATGTAGTAATGTAGTAAGTTCTACTGGCTCATCACTCAAATTCTATAGCTGGGTTTGCTAAAGCTCAGGTTGCTAAAGCTAACTTAACTGAAGAGGGTATGCAATGACAACACTTTCTGCTGAGGCGGGCTGTGTGGCTAAACTATCTGAGACACCGGCAAAACTGGGAAAAACAGACTAATATCAGCTTAAATTAGGGATATTTGGACTTGACAGAGATCCATATTGTTTCCTAAAGTCACAGTGGACTGTGGACAATTATACGTGGTCATAAATTGAATTCTCTGACATTCCAGTTACACAAAACAGAGCCTGAAAGCTCACACCAGCCCAGTTCATCAGTGATGGATATGAAATTAAATTAACTTAAAAAGGCTGTGTTAAGATCAAGTTTTAGATTAGTTGTTTCTCTGTATTTTAGTTAATCATTTAGTTAATCTGTATAAAGATCGCTCTGTGGTTGTCAAATCTGTTTTGGAAAATTGGGGTTGTATTTCAAAACCAGTACTCCGGCTGTCTTTCCTGTCTGGTTCCATTTTAGCACCAGTTAAACCTTTATTTTCCTGCTTTAATGTGACAATTTAAGGTCTTTATTTTCCATTAATGTCAGAGGAAGGACAATGGGGTACAGTTTAGTATTCATCACTAAATGAATTATTTCTGTAGCTACTATAATAGTCCAACTTCATCTTGTGTATTTACAAATGTACCGTTAAAGCTTCTACAAACATATTTTATTAAATGAAGATCTGTACTGACCCCGGGGTAACATCATCAAGATGAAGTTATTAAAAAAGACAACAATTCTCATCTGAAATAAAGCTGTTTACAGCTAACTCTCCCCTAATCTCAGCCACCAGCTCATTCATATGCATATACTCTACAGATAACTGAGCTACATAGCTAATGTAGCTATGTAGCTAAAGCTAAACTCACAAAGCAGCTATGTAAGCTACAGAGATATGTTATCTATGTAGTAGCGTTAGCTTTAGCTACATTTACTAAAGGTCAAATTTCTAAAGCTAGCTTAACTACATTGGCTTATATAGTAATGTTTATTATGTAGCAAGGGTAGTTATGTTAGCTTTAAATAAAGCTAATAGCGCTAATACAAGCCAACTTTCAAGTAATTATGTCTAAAACAGGTCTATGAATGTAACTGCTAGACTTTGTTTGAAAAGAAAATCTAAACTGCAAATACATCGTACTGGTTGATTATAACACTTTCTTTCTGAGATATACAGTGTTTCAGATGAACAGTCTATGAGAGTGGCTGTCTGCTGCAAGACCCTTTTCCACATTTACACACTGTGATAAATGAAAAAAACATTTGTGCAATAATTTCCAGTCAATACTTCTTAAATTCTCTTGAGTTTCAAGTAATTTTACATATGGAATTTAAAAAATCTATAATGTATTTGCTAGTTGTTGATACTTCTTTCGGGACTTGTGGGTTCTTAATCACATCACTGGTGAAAAAATATTTATCACTTTTTGCAAGGAGGAACACAAGCACATTAGTTTTGTTGAAGAAATAAAACCAAAAAACAGAATTTTTGACTGTCACCTTGAAAAAAAACAAATACAACTGCTGCTGGGAGCAGCTTACACTCTTAACACTGGCTGTAGCTGCTGCAGTCCAATTATTCTTCTCATCTGCTCAGATTGGCATAAAATGCGCTCCCAAACTTTAATTAAATTTATTAGATAAAATATTACGCCAGCGATGAAATCAGTGTTAAATCAGCAGAATAAAAGTTAAATAGCACACTTAATTAGTTGACATATGGTCATACTAAGATGTGTTTCGGCTCAGTAAAATGACGATTGAGCAAATGTTAATTAACTATTACATGTTCCAATTTAACATTTAGGAAAATATAATTCATTTTTTTATGAAACTTGAATTACAGTTGTGAGGATGAGATTTTTCCCCAGCAATATTAAGTACATATACACATTAGGACACAATTAGCCCCCCTGTGAAAATTTCAGATTTTCTCAAGTGCTGTTAAACAGAGTGGAGAGTTTTTAACACAGCTTTTACAAATATCCTAGTTTTATTTTGGATGCTTACATTATTTTACTTTGCACACAGAAACAAAATTATTAAGACAACAGAAAAACTGCCAAGACACTGGTGAAGGATTTAGCCAAGTCAGGAATTGTAGTCTCAAAGAAGACCATCACTAGAGCCCTGTACAGGAATGGACTGCAAGGTTGCAGACCAAGAAAAACTCCCCTTTCACAGAAGAGACACCTCCAGGCAGACTGAAGACTGCTAAGGACAAGAAGTGTGTCCTTTGGTCAAATTAAACGAAACTAGAGCTCTTTGGCCATAGAGGTGTTGGTGATGTTTGGAGAGAGAAGGGAGAGGCGTATCACCCAAAGAACACCGTCCCCACAGTGAAACATGATGGTGGGAGTATTATGATGTGGGGATGCTTCAGTGCATCTGGAACTTGAAACCTTGCCAAGGTGGAAGGAACCATGAAGAAAGAAGGATATGTGGAGATTTTGAAAGAAAACCTGAAGCACTCAGCAACAAAACATGGTCTGGGTCGTCGCTTTGTTTTCCAACATGACAACGACCCAAAACATCCGTAGCTCCTCGTGAAGAACTGAAGACAAAGGTCCATGCCAGGAGACCATTAAATCTAAAGAAGTTTGCGATATTTGCCAAAGAAGAATGGGCTGAGATTCCTCAGGAGACATATCAGAGACTTGCTGAAGACTAAAATAAACTTCTGCAGGCTGTTATCCAGCAAAAAGGAGACACTATTGACTACTAGCACCAGGGGGCTAATCATTTTGACCCTGGCAGTTTTTGGTTTTTGTGGAATAATTTCATTTCTGTGGGCAAAGTCAAATAATTTCAGCATCCAAAATAAAACTAGTATGTTTGAAAAAGCTATGTTAAATATTCTTTGCTTTGTTTAGTAGCACTTGAGAAAGATGTTTAAATCAATGAAATTTTCATAAGGGGGCTAACAATTTTGTCACATGTATAAAAAGTTTGTATCAATATATACTTCTTTAATCTGTAACCTAAGCTGTACTGTGTTGGTGTTTCCATCAAACAATGTTAAAGAATTGACCGTGGTACTGATAAGGTCTTGGATGGAAAAGAGGTGTTATTAGATAATATACTGTTTCCTAATGTATTCACACACTGGTTCATCCTGACCTCACATAGGAAATTTTATTAGGGGATGTCAGGAAAAAATCCAGTAATGTGGGGTTGAAAATCTTGGTGCTATGCTTTGTGCTCACCCTGACGATTTCAGCGACCATAGGAGTTTGGTGAATGTGTGAAAACAACCGTATGGGTGAATGATTAGAATATGAAGGAAAAGCAATAAACAAGTGCGACAACATTTAAATCATCCCTGTGAAGCTCTCTGGTTTAAAGACACTCTAGTGTATCTCCATTACTGCAGCTGCTGCTTGGTAATGAAGACAGCTTGATATGGCATTGACTTGAAAAAGTCTCTGCACAAATCAACAGACAGTCAAATAATCTCACTTACTTTTCCTCTTTTTAACTCACAACCCAAACACTTCTACCTCCACAACAATCCTGTCATCCTCACCTCAAACAAGCCAGATGACTTTATTTTTTACTTTTTATCATTATCTCTGAATCAAAGTGTCTGGTGGCCGATGCGTGGCAACCGAAGAGAAGCTTACGGACAATGCAGTCACTTAACCAATCACTCTGGTTTTCTCTCCTTGCCTGTTTCAAATCAATGCCCATTCAGTATTCTGTAAAGAAAGGCTCCCATACAATGGGATGCAACAAAAGCTTAAACACCTTTGACTCTCAAGTCTGCTTCTTAGAAACAGACTCACTTAGCTGATTTGTATGTATCCCATGTGTTAAGATCCTAAGCTAATCTGATTTCTCATACCACGGCGCCTGTGGAAAAGAAAACAAATTAGTGATCTGATGCCAAGAGACAAATGGCTTTGAAATGAACTCAACATCTAAGCATACATACACACTCTGAATGAGAACATGCTGCGTTTATGGGCTTTTTTTCCTCACTCTTATTCTAGAAGCTCTGAAAAAAAACTTTATTAAACTTGAGGTGACAAGACTTTTTTTATTTCATTGTCCCAAATAATAGGTCACACACTGAGAAAAGTGGTGTTTCTTGTATACACTCACAAAATCAATGGCGTGGTGAGTCTGCCGTGGTGACGGGTGCTTTATTCTAGGAGGAAGTGGTTGTTATTTCTCACAGTAAAAGTGAGATTTAAAGTTTGTTAGCTCCATTTACAGACTAAGAAAATTAGCACTGATATTGTCATGCAGATACTGCCATTGAAGTGTGTACATTCTCTGCTATAATTTTAATTAAAGAAAGAACAAATTGCTTTGTAAAGGGTAACCAAACCTTAAGGCCAACGCTTTTCAGGTGGAAAACATATGTAGGTATTTAGTAGTATTGTTGATCAGCCAGGGTCCACTTCTTGATATTTTACCTTTAAGTATTTCAATTCTACATTTTGTAAAAAAAACAACAAAAAACAAAAAACAAAAAAAAAAAAAAAAAAAAAAAAATCTGCCCTCTACAGGTAGAAACCATTTGCTTCAAGTGGATTTTTTTTGAAAAATTTCTCCTGGCTGATCTAGTTCCAAGAGACATATTTTGCCACACATTCACAGGAACCACTGCTTCAAAACATTCTTGTTTAGTTCTGTATTTTTTGTTTTGACACTTTTTGTACCATCTGAGGTCAAAACTGTACTATTTTTGTATTTAAAAAGTCCAATTAGTGGAAAAAAACAACAGAAATTAAGGTTGCAGTTTCTTATTGAGGAGTTGAGAGTGGGTCCTGAGGCTCAACCAGTTGAGAAGCACTATTCTACATGATCGTCTATCATTGTTTTGTTTCCATTTCATTTGTAGAAAAACAACCTTTCACTTCACTAGTAGCAGAAGTCTGCGGGTCAACCAGGCAAGATCAACCAATGAGAGATGTTGCTGTGACACCTTAGGATTGTGGATAATGTAGCACTAGAGATTGCGAAGAAAAAAATGTCTTCCCTAAAATCAAATAGATAATATACAAACTTGTTGTACATGACCATGAATCATTGCTACACTGAGCTCATGGTAAGTCTACCTTGAATGGTTCTAAGGTTAGTGCTAATAATCAGCATAAACTGAATGATGTTGTGGCTGATAAGGGACAGCAGGATGAGTGGGTGGGTGTGTCTTATTACCCATCCCTCCCAGCCTTGTCCATGATGTTCTAAAGCATTTTTTGAAATTTCAAGGTAGACACACCTCAGCTGACACTCTGGGGTTTAGTTACCATTTAGGTTAGGAGATTCTAATTTGGCTTCCTATAGTATGTAACGCTACATCATTAGTCAAGAGTGTGCAGTGTCATCCATCCATCCATCCTCTACATGTTCTTTCAAAATAAAGCAGCACTGGTGAACCGACAGTCAGATATGGCAATGGACCACCTAGCAAATGAGTCTGATGTGATGATGACACTTCACAATTCTTCTCAGTAAAACTATCAACAGTCAAGGCGTGCTCTGTTTGTGAATGAGTATGTAGCTGTCTGTCTTTTGGTGTGTGTGCTAATTGTAGATCTTTCTGACCCTTCTTTGCAACATGACTTTGAAGCCATCAGTGGGGCCCATTACCTGTCTCTGCAGAGGTCCTTTGAAACCCAAATTAGCTGCCATCCGAAGTGCCTGTTCATCTTGCACACCTTCAAATATATCCACCACTTCCTATAGGATACACAGGAAAATGAAAGAGAGAGAGAGACAATAGGAGAAAGACTGTGAGCGAGAACAAGGCTTGAACACTGGGCTATAATTTGACACAAAGAGGATGTTCATATTAAACCGCCGACATCGTAATTAAGTGGTGGCAAGCTGCCAGACATGGAGAAAAAGGGAGAGTTGGGAGTGGAACTGAAGATTTATGATCATCACACTCTCGTATCTTTGACTTTCAGATAGCAAGAAGCTCTCTCATCACTGATTTCAGAGGTAGAACAATGGCTGAAGGATTTCTGCACTGTGGAGAAAGTAAAGAATAAAACTGCAGCTGTCATTCAGTATAAACTAGGTCTGGACGGTGTAGATTTTAATGAGATTTGTAAAGGTGCACTGCTCTGTTGGGTCTGCGTAAGACAGCTACAACACAGCTGTGTATTGTATTTATAATCTGAAATAGTGCAGAGGTATGGAAAATGGCATCAGTCACAGCAGGTTCTTTACAATCTGCTCTAACATCTGCAAACTGTAGCAAAAAGACAGATACACAAAAAAGGAGTGAAGGCAAACTCCATCTGTAATGCTTAAATTGTACATCTGTTAGCAACAGTAAGGACCTGTTGCCAAGTAGCCGAGTGACTACACTGGATTTAGAGCTGTAAATGGAATCTAATAACTAGCGGTGTAAAACACAGACGGCTGAGTGTTTGCATGTATTTGTTCAGGTTAAGCCACAGACTCACAATAATGCTGCTATTATTGTGCAATATGCTGAGGTAAAGGAGTGTGTATGCATATATGACAACAAATACAGTTAAATAAGGAACACATAAAAAAAAGAAAACAGCTCAGATTTCTAACATGTAGTCCTTGAATGATTTTAAAAGGGAAAAAGATCAGTAATCTCTCAAACCAACATCGGAAATCACAACGAGGACAGAACATTTGGTGAGAAACTTTCTCAGTGAAATAAAAACAGCTGTGGAAGGTATAACCATATGACATAAACCACTAGACAGTCAAAGGTTTATAAGACATAAAACAGTGGCTAAAACTGAAGAGCATGGACTTAATGAGTTTATGAGTAGTTTTATTTAAAGAGCACTTTCAAAACAGTCACAAAATGTTTCACTTTGAATCCTTATTTAACTGTCTGCTCTTGTTCTAGTCTCTCGTTTGTGTTGTGTTATAATGTCTGTATTTGTAGTGTATTATAATATTTCTGTATTATGGCAGAAAAAATGTTAGCATGTATATGCATATTAAAATGTTGATAACGGAAAACTAATGACATAAACCTAGAGTCTTCTGAGTATTTAAATTAATAAGTTACTTAAATACTAAGTATTCATTTTACAAGACCTGGTGAGGTTGCCTTTGGATCCTGACTTCTTTAGAGGCCAGACATGACTAGATTCAAAATACTGCACAAGTGACGTTGGTACACAAGTTATATCTTACAATACCAACAGAGGACCTATAATAGTCACAAATATTGGATAACTAAGTTAATTTTAGCAGTGATATGGTTAGCAATAAAAAGTAAAAAATTATTCATGCATTTAAGGTTAATAAAATTGTTACTGTTTTAAAATTGACTAAAATTTCATAGATTTCACCATTTATCTTTCTTTAAAACTCCACCAGAAATTAAAAAAAAAATAAAATACAAAAATTATGTATAAATAAACTATTGAAAGATTATTAAACTGAACAAATTCACACCTATTTTATTATGTATACCTAGAAAAATTCTATAAATTAGTCTTATCACTGGATCCCTCGTTCATCTTTTACAAACCTGTGGCAACATCTAACTATGCTGTAGAGTACTGACATCCTTTATTATAATGACTTATTATTTGTCATTGTCAAGAAAATACCCTTTGTATGGCTTGCTAGATGAGCTGGCTGTGTGTTTTACAGACAACATTTTACAGCCTTAAATGGGCATATCTCCAAATATGGTGCCTCCATTTGTTACACTAAAATTTCAGCAATTGCTGGAAATCCTAGGCAAACAAAACCGATCATGACATTTAGCACAACTATTTACCTTTAAAATGTGTGACTTTCATCAACTTATCATGGTTGGTTAAGATTTTAAAGCCATTTTTTAAGAAAAAAGAGACTAGAACCTATTTTTTTTTTTAAGTTCTGGAGGAAACAGGAAGTTTGAGACACTCTGGGCGACTGCTAATTGGTCGGATGGTGTGGTGTCATTTTCTGTGACGCTGACTTATGTCCACTGATTGGCTGAGAAAAAAATTCTGGTTCCACTGTATCACAGGGAGTTGAGGTGGGCAACAAAGAAAGTCAACCAAAGTGACCATAATATGGTTCTTTGCCCCATAAAGTGTTAAAAAAAAAAAGACTAAAGCGTAACGGTCAACATCTTGCCTTTCTGTATAGTCAGTTACCAGTTTGTGTCATTTAATCAATATTTTACCAAAATCAAGCTAAAGTTACCCACAAGATTTTAGACCGACCAAAATGGACATTTGAATTTTGGCATTGTTAAAGTAAATCCCACACAAAGGAGCGACAGGGTTTGGGCTTTTTTATGGTTTTTGTTGGTTTAAAATGTCTAAAAACAACTGCTAGAGGGTGACTAATAGTAATGATTTATGGGGGAAAAAAGTGTTTCTGAAAAGTGGAGATACAAGGTTTCTGCCCCGACAGAGATGAGACAAAGCTATGTTCAATGCATGTGTGCTGGTTAAAAAGACAAAAAACATATAATGACACAAAAACAAAACGGAATGGAATAAAAAGAAATTAAATGAAATAAATGGCAATGAACAATAATGAAGCAATAGTCTTAGACAAATATTTACCTTAAAGATGAGTTCTGGGGTTTTGTCAGCTACTTCTTCTATATCCATGCCTCCCTGGGGACTTCCTACCATGACAGGACCATTACATGAACGGTCCATCAGGATGGCAAAGTAGGTCTCCCTGCTTATATCCAGAGCCTCTGCAACCATCACCTGAATATGTAACAGCAGAAGAAAAGACAGTTCATTAATGCTGCCAAGTTTAAATCATGAGTATCCACTTTAACTTCAATGATCACTGTATTCCTGGTCAAGCATAGTCATAGCCAGTCTCTGTACTGGTAAATGTGGGTCTTTGTGTAATATTGTATTTTTCAAGTTGTTTGGTCCCTGTGTTTTGTCTAAAATTAAGTATGTTTTTTATTTTTATTATGTACATGATTGATGTTTACATTTATATGTACACCATCAACCTGCCAGGCACTACGGATGGAAATTACCCTATGGCTACAATCACACCCATACATGTCCAGGTGCATCAGTGTGCACTGTCTTCTCTCTGGTATTAGATGAACTTTTACATATTTTATTCAAAGGTTGAGTACACCAAGGTGCAGGACTGCAAAGTACAGGAACTGTTTCTTCTCTTAGCTGCTATTAAACTGTTTAATGAGTCAGAGTGAAATACAACAGGAACAGTTGTATGTGCTCATAGTTTTGCACACATTTATACATATATTTTTTACTGTATACAGTTATAAACACAGTGATTTTTAGATAATTATATATAAGAAAAAGTTAAATAGGCAAAGACCACAGATGGACAGGATCACTTGATGTGTTTCCACCAAGCTGTTTAGCAAAGTTTGGTACACGGTTCGGTATGGTAAAATCTGATCTTGCTTACATTTCCACTGCCAACCCTGCCTTCCAGGCCAGGGGTGTAAGGCAAATGGCGATAGCTTTGTCAGCTACATAACAGCATGATATCATAGCAGTGTGACAAAGCATGGACAATAAACTTAATGAAGAGGAAGACTGAGGTCTTCATGGGGCTTACTCTCTGAGTTTACTCTCTTGAAACTCCATGATTAAGCGCGAGAAAGTTCTTTGGACGGATGAGACCAGAATAGTGATTTTTGGCTCTCAGGCAAGACACTATGTTTGGCAGACATCAAACACTGCACATCACCAGAAAAACACCATCCCCACTGTAAAGCACAGTGGTGGGAGCATCATGCTGTGGGGATGCTTCTCAGCAGCCGGCACTGGAAGCCTTGTCATGGTAGAGGTAGAAATGAATGCAGCAAAACATAGGAAAATCCTGGAGGGCGATCTTATTCAGTCTGCAAGAGAACTACAGGTTTGAAGATTTGTTTTCCAGCAAGACAACATGAGTTTTCAGCAGTGGCCGAGTCAAAGCCCAGACCTTAATCTAAAAAAGAATTTGAGGGTGGACATGAAAAGGGCTGTTCACGCCCGATCCCTTTGGAACCTGACTGAGCTTGAGCAGTTGCATCTACTAAATGCTGACTTGAAGGGGGTTAATATTTGCCCAATAACTTATTAAACATTATTCTTATTCAGTTGGCATTATTTTGTAGAAATCTGTTTTTGACAGTAAATTCTTTTTTTTTTTTTTTTTTCATAAAAAGTCAAACTATGTTGACCATAATTGATTTATAAAATCAATAAATGGGTCAAACATCAAACAGGGTGAATTGTTTTAATAGGCACTGTATGGCATACATAATAAGCATACTAGGTATGAGTTGTACTCCAACAGAAGAGTGGTAAAAGGTAGCACAATACGGATTGGTTAATTCATTACCTTTCTTCTTTTATGACAGATAACTCCATACTGAACTGAACCAATCAAACAAAAGTGCTTGATTGAAAAGCACCATATGCATCATCTATGATTGCAGAAAATCTCATGTGTTGTGAAAGACAAAGAAAAGAAAATGCAGAGACAGTCCAGCAAATTAGCAGAAAAAGGGATGCAAGCAAGCAAAAAGCTCATTTGGAAAAACACAAAAAATTCTGACAGGATCTATCAGTTGTGCGGTGGTTAATGGGCTGCAGGGTTTCTAGATGAGGTGTTTGTTTGAACATGCACAGGCCTTCTGTTCTGCTTCCATCCCGTCGCCTTGTGAACAAGGATGGATAGCTTTCTCCAGCCTCCATGTTCACAGATGTCTCCTTGTCCAAACACTGGCTCCTCCAGTCACTCAAACTTTCTCCTCAGTTCCCTTTTGTTTGACTTGTAGCCTGATTGTTAACACTTTTTAAAATATATTCTATTCCAACTGTCTTGTTCTTTTTTTTCTTTTTCGTCTCCTGGAGTTGTCTTTAACAACCATCTCTTACACCTCCTGTCTCGTTTTCCCTTATCCTTCCTCTCCTCTTCCCTCTATCAGGTCCATGACAGCAAATCCATGCACATGCTGAAGCGCTGCCCGCTTTTTCCTGCGCTGTTCTTTGCTCAGGGTGCAGTCTGGGCTGAGGGTTGATGTGAGCTCCATTGGCAGGTTGACAGCTAAGCTCTGGCTGACATCTGACAGACAAGGTTGTGACTACGATGTTACGGTGCTGGATCCTTCAGGGACACTGAACGGCTGCTGTTGCCAGGTCTAATTTCAGTGCTACAGGTGAAAGATGATGTTCTTCCTAAGAGATAAGAGGTTCCCATCTCTTCAAACTCACATCTAATTTAAGCCTGTACCATTTGTTTTGTCATTCGTTTGCATTTTCCTCAGCATCTGAAACATGGAGCCAATTCTGAACTTGCAAACCTCCCGTTCTGTTGATGCTTTCCATAAAAATGACACGTATTTGATTCCTTTGGAGTTTTGGGGTAGGAATAGGAGATGAAGGTTCAGGGTAGCAGGGGTGAACAGAAAGAGCATAACCCACATATGAGTCACAGCCTGACAAGGCTTCATCACCTGATAATGTCTTTTCCGAGGACATACTGCACGCCAGAGGAGAAAATTATATTCCTGCTTGTTAGGGGCACAGAAAAACAGTTGTGTACCAATCACTTTAAGTTCACAGTAGGCTAGGTTCAATTTATGCAATGAGCCGTAACACCAACCGGCACAAAACCCACAGTAAAACAAAGTGGACGGCTGCTATTTAAACCTAAAAAACAAAAACAATAGGCCCAGACTTCCCTTAGAGTCATTAATTTTACAGAACTGCATTACTGGACTCAAAATGCCTTGAAATTAGGTCAGAAAAAAACAAGAACAGCAAAGAAGATTTCCTTTTTTCAGTCTGGGAAGTGCCTCACCGTTTTCACTTTCACTCCATCTTTTGGCGTCTGCTTTGTAGTCAGGTTGAAACCCAGCATTTTATTGGCGAGTTCACCAACAACCGCAGGGCTGCAGGAGAGAGGATACAGGTCAAATAGTCTCCTTGTAGGAACATTCTTAATCGAAAAAAACATCCCTGAAAAGCATACTTTTATAAAATGATCGATCTCCCCGGGGTTCTATTCAGTGAAGGAGAGATATGCCTCACTAGTTTTCTTGGCATAAATATACAACTTTCACACTCATGCTGCAATGAAAAATCCTGAAAATTTCCCAGGTCTGTTTGTGTGGGCCGCAAGTGTAAACTCAAATGGTCAAATCAGTTCACTTCGAACTTCTTTTCTAACAGCACCTTGTAAAAAGTCTGCATGAAGTCAAGGTGAGCTGATGTGTGAACACAGCAGGTAATAGTCTGGAACATTCACTGTGAGTGAGTGGGTGGGATGACAACACCGTAGTCATGAGCAGAGTTTTTCTGTTTCACACTTTTTACTAAGGCTGAATGAATTGAGGAAAAAACTGTAGTGATTTTCCTTCTGTGACATACAGAATACATTATGAAAGAAAAGCTATACCAGACAAATATAGTATCTTTAGATACATCAACTACATCAACAATACACTTGTATTATTTTGGCTCTTAACCCTTTAGGCCCACTTTTATTACCATTTTATCTCACCTAGATTTATTGTCCTAAAACGCCTGTAAAACATCAACCCTGTGGTGCACAGTCAAGCTCTGAACATTCTTTTTCAAGACAACTTGGACTTTGAGACTATGTGTGCTTCAGCATGTCAACTGAATTTAAAAGAAAAGTTATGGGACAACAGGGACAAAAGAAAAAATGGAACAGAAAATAAAACTTTAGGATCTGTATGTGTGACAATGTAAACAACAAAGACAGACGTTTTTACACAAACCTGCTCTCCAAAACGTGAAAAATAATCATTCTGTGACAAAAATTCTTCAAATTCTTCACATTTTTACAAAAAAGTCCTTGTGCTTTTTTGTAGGCAGTTTTTGAGCCATTATTTAAAGCAGTTCCTGTCTGCAGTGACACAGAGGGCCACATCACAGGGTCTCTGTTTATCTTTCTCAACATTATTTGCTATCCAGGACATCCCCACCATGTTTTAAGAGTAAATATATGACGACAGAACAGCTTGCCATTGGTTGTTTCACAGCCCATGTGACATCCATTGCAGAAAAATAATATGGTGGCTAATGCTACGCCAGCAGCAAAAACGATCAAAAAATTAATTAAAAATGTATAAATGATGGTCAATATCAGAGTTACTGGAGTGGATTTAATCTTTAACTACCCTGGAAAGTCACCCACATTTCAGACTCACTACAAAAGCTTCAGTAAAAGCTACAAAGGCATGGATGTGAGAGAAAAAAAAGTAGGTGGCTACCTTGAATGGTGCAGAAGTTATTAAACTTTAAATAACTTCTTGTCGTATATGACAACATCAGTCTCAGAAGATTAAAATATACAGATGAAAATACTGATATACCTTTAATACAGAGTGGAGAAATATCATGGATTTTGAATGTCAAACAGTTCAGCACCAACATTTTGGTCTTGTTTTGGTCTCTGATGTAACCTAAACTTATTTTTTGTCAGACTTTTTGCCACCAAAGATCTATTTCTAGGTAGTCTTAATTTTGTCTTTCTCATGGGAGGAAGGCAGTCAACTAACATTTTTATTTGACAGTTTTATTTGATGAAATTAACACTGATGTGTGCCAACACTAGATACAAACTAGATAAAAAAGCACTTCATCTCAGTCAAGCTCCCCATTTTCATAAGTATTATGTACATGAAAACATCATCGTTTAATGTTGAAAAGTACACAAAAATTGATGAAACCTTAAAGTCTGAAAGCTACCTTTTTTTTTTACATCACAGTTTCTCTGTCTCTCTTTCTCTCCATTATAAGCTATTCAGGCTGTCTCCACAGGTAGGACCTGTGCAGTTTGGTAAAACATAACACACAGAACAGCCTGTTGATGGGCTGTAACAACCAATGTAGGAAAACAATATGGTGGCCAATGCCAAGCTATCAGCAGAAACGATCAGTAAATGGTTAAAAAAATGGATAAAAAGGTGTTGAATACTGGAGTTACTTGTGTGGATTTAATTTTAAATGCCTTTGAAAGTCAGCAAAGTTCTAGGCTCACACAGACACTAATGGATGTTTGGATTGTCATCTGACTGCTCTTTAGTGTATCAGTGAAATATGATGATTATTAAACTCGGATAGAGTCACAAAGCAACGAAACTAAGCTAGCAGTGGCATCGTGTGTGCATGCCGTGCATTTTACGGCCCAGTAGAAATGTCATTTTGATGGGTGATGGGTTATGTGGCTTTGCGCTGTCAGTCTACTATCTGACATAAGAATGATGCAAATATCAAACCTGTGACTGATACTGGATTGGATCTTGCCTATCCCACCTCAAAGTGTAGAATTGTTCTGAAACAAATCTTCCTACCATAGAAGAAATAACAAAAGCATGAATAAAGAAAGAATATCTGATTAAATTGAGATTAAATTTGGGCTTGACAGAGATCCCTACGGTAAGTAAAGACACAGTGGCACACGGACATTGAAATGAGGCCAGAATCGGGTTTCCTGACATTTTTATGTACCTGACTTTAAAGCCAGATAGTTACAAAAAACAAAGCTTGAAGGCAAACATAAGGCTGATTCTATCAGTGATGGATGTGAAACGGAATAAACTGTGTAAGGATCCAGCTGTTTCTCCGTATTTCAGTGATCAGTTTGCTTCTTTTTACTTTAGCTTTCTGTTAAAACATCGCTATGTGTTTGTTGTCAGTGGCAGCACAGATGTGTGCAGTTTGAAGTGTGTTCGTCGTAGCCTGGTTGTTATTAAAACTGACATTGCCTCCCATTTATTTCTAATGTGACAACTGCACGCAACTGCAGTCAAACTCATTATATTGCATTTCAGGCAGACTTACAGTAGTGAAAAACACTGTCTCAGTGAGTTATTTCTAACTTCCACATTCTAATTTTATTCCTCACTATACCAGGTATGCATGGGATGCAAAGCAGTCACTGCGTTTACAGAAAATGCATGCTGGCGTCATGAATCATTTGAAAGTAAGCCGTAATCAGCTTTAATTCAGCTGAATAGTGTCGCCTTATACATAAGATGGGGTAAAAGAGTAAGTAATGTTCCTTATCCTGACAAAGCACCATATTTTTCAAACACTTTGGTACTTTTCCAGTTTGTCATGAATGAACCCTTACTTATCCTCTCTGTTTTAAAGCAGCCCACATGCTGTAAGCCTGCTCTGGATTGTTAAGGGAGCAGAGAGGGAGCCAGAGGTTGTACTCATCCTTTGATAGATGAGAGGACGGTGAACTGTGTGCTCGTGTCACTGTCTGGGGACGATGAACTTCAGCATATCTCACTGTGAAAAAGTTTCCGGCTGTTCTGAAACCCTGAAGTAGGGTGACGATGATACATCTCTGGGACAATTGTCATAAATCACCTTTTTGCAGTAAGAGGTAGGGACCTTTACTAAAAAGACAAAGCTGGTTCTGTACATGTAAAGGTGGTAGAAGGAGATGCAGCGTCTGAGCCAAGAAAGGCCTTTTTAAGTTGTTGTTTAGCCTTTTGAAAAATGCACTAGGTTTCAAAGTGAGCTTTCAGAGGAGGACTACACCCAGCACACTTTGTAAATCTAAACTGGAACAAAATAAAGCAAAGCAGAAGCCAAAACACCCACTATCAACCAGAGAGAGGAAAACTCAGTATGGGGTGTATAACACTTCTGTTGACCTTAAATTCACTTTTTCAACATATAATTGAGGGTAGCGCTTGGAAAACGAGACACTGCAAGACAGAATAGCTGTTTATTTGCAGCACAAGTAATCCTGACAGTGCCTTTGTGTCTGGGGAACATCTTCAGAGAGCTCTTTGAGCCTCCTCAGTCTAAAAGCTGCTGTCGTGGAAAGAAAAATATGAACCTATCTCCTCCAGTAATTCATGGTGTGAAATGCACATAGAGGCATACTTACTCCTTGGTTAAGTGCACTCCACCTTTAAGGCCACTGTCGAACACACCCTTGCCTCTGCCACCGGCCAGAATCTGAGCTTTCAGCACGATTTCCTTGGCATCTGAAAGACGGAGAGAGATGGATTGAGAAGGAGAGATAAACAGAGAGGAAGGAGAGAGAGAGAGAAAGACATTCTGAGCACTTTAGAGGCTCAGCACCTTGAATGCCCCTCAACTGTGCCAGTTATCTGTCTATCTGATTGAAGGTAGGAGGGGAGCTGAGGAGAGGAGTGAATGTGAAAAGATCAGGCATTATGTCAGGACTGAAAAAGTTTAGAAGCCAAATACTAGAAAAAAATTACCCCAGCTCAACCTATCATAATGTGTGAATTAGAGATGGGGATGATTACTGAGCAGTAATTGTTGAAATGATCTTTAGAGAAACATTTCACTAATCAGGGACCTGTGCATGCATTCAGACCACAGCAGTAAATGTTACCCGTGTAGACCAGTGTCCAGGTGTTGTCGAACTTAATACACTTAGCAGAAACATTAGTGTCAAGCCAAATCAGATGAAAATTAACATTTAGTGTTGTTTAATTGTCTATATATCCATTTATTCTATATTTAAAATGCATTCTAAGTCAATGAATAGGCATAATTTACTTGCATAATCTGCTTTATTTTGGCATGCCCAGAGATGGCAGAGCTGAATAAAAGGGAAGCAGGGAGTGCTACAGGGACTAGGTATGTAGGCACTCCTGGTTGAATTAACAGGTAGGAGCTGCAGTGTGTGTGTGTTTGTGAAGCTGCATATAGCGAAGCAGGTTAAAAGAAGAGTCAACGGAGATGACATCTGTCACTTTGTTTGTTGAATAACTTATCTAAAATTCAATGAAATCTTTGTTTGGTTAAGTTAAACACAGACGTGTCAAAATTAACTGTTAATGTGTGTGCATGATGCTGTTTTCTTTCTATTTTATACGTTGGGCAACAGGCAACCTGCATATGTTAGTCTGTACAGCACGCACTACTTTGTTTGGCACAATTTTGATTGTTTATTTTTGCCTGATGACCTAAATGTAATTTTTATTTGGTGTTTAATTGTTGTCTAAATGAAATGCTTAAAGAAAGGATGGCAAAAGATTACAATTTTTGACTGGGATTAATCTCAGCATTTCTGTAGTTAATTGTGATTAACTGTACCCTTGATATTGCATTTTACTTTTTTTTTTTTTTTTTTTTTTTTGCATCTTAAACTGTTATTGTGTCATTTTAGATTTTTCTACTGTCTTAAACTAAGGGTAATTGACTTCCTGTTTTGGTACAGACCTTCTTTAGAAGCAGGAAGAAGATTTAAACATGGACTTAACCAGTGAAAAAGAAATTAGCCATGGAGTCAAAATGAAAGAAAAGATTAATTAAAAGGTGCACATGACTTCTGACTTGTTCGTTGAGCTGTGTGTGAGATTTTTTTTAAGTGAAGAAAGACATTAAGGAGCAGTGGTGGAGCTGACGCAACTTAACAAAAGTGTGTGTAAGGTACAATAGAGAACGCGATTAATTATGATTAAAAAAATTAGTGCACTAATTGTGGACATTAATTAAACACAATTAGTTTGATTAATCTTGACAGCCCTAGTTTAAAGCAATATCAACATTTAAAGATGTCTTCATTCAAAACCCAGTTTAGTACACTAACTGTTAGAGTGACCTTTAGATTTAATGTTAATGCATTTTTCTCATTTATTCCAACTTTCTATCATAAAGTAAACTTGACACATTATCTAGAAAAAACTTGTGAAATTCCTGTTGGAAACCGGGGACGCCTGGTTCTGCGGACTTAAGACCAGAATGACCATTCAGCTTCTGATGGCATGGTGTTGTGCTGATGCCTACGGCGTGAGCAGCATACACACGGGGAAAGGTACTATCAATGCTGAAAAGTATATAGAGGTTTTAGAGCACCATATGCCCACATCCAGACAACGTCTCTTCAAAAAGACAATAAACCAACCACATTCACCATGACAGCATGGCTTTGCAGTAAAAGATTCTGGGTGCTAAACTGGCCTGCCTCAACTCCAGAACTTTCACTGACAGAAAACATCTGGCAAGTCATACACAAATGAATCCTGCAAAGAAGACCCAGCACTGTTGAGCAGTTATAATCATACATCAGATAAGAATGGAACAACATCCCTCTCCTAAGACTCTGACATCTGGACATTTACAGACTGCTGTTAAAAGAATGGTAAACATGGTGCTGTCCCTACTTTTTTTTAGATGTGTTGCTGCCATCAAATTCATAATGAGCTAATACTTTTTTTCATGAAATGATAAAATATCTCAGTTTCAACATCAGAGAGGTTGTTAATGTTCTGCTGTGAACAAAATATGGCGCAAACTTCTTTGGAATTGGGGTTGTAACTAATAATATAGCTCCATTTGTTTAAAATGCAGGATTATAACCTAACAGGGAAGAATAGATTTTGAAAAGTGGCACATAAATCAAAAAAACTGTATCCTCTATGGATTTTTATTGTCTCCTTCTTGGCTGACCGCTGAGGTCAGCCCTATATATGGCTCTATCTGTATACTGACTGACTGACTGAGTAAGTAACTGACTGAGTGACCCTACTTCCAAAGCCCTACCTTAACAGAGTTGCGTTTGCTTTGACTAAATGCTGTCAGTAATGGCTGCCTCTACTGTGTAAACTAGAGCCATCCATGCAGAGTTGCACTATAGGCGGGGTTTACTTGTGCTGAAAGCCCTCTAATGGCTGCCTCCACTGCTCTAAATACTCAGATATAGCTTTAGCATCTGTTTCACCAGAACTGGGCCACATTTATGTATAACAAAGAATAAAAACAACCCTATAAGCTTTTCATGTTGGGAAAGATGTTTTCACTCCTCTGCTGACCTGCTTTGGCATGACTATGTGATAGCTGAGGGGGAAAGGTAACTTCTTATGTGAATGCTTGTGTATGCTGGCTGCTCGTTTAGCGATTAGTTCTGGATTAGTCACAGCAGCACTTTAGTCAGAGCTGGACATTTCTTGATTAAAACAAGCGAAGACAGCAACACTAAAAGGTTTCTGTAACAGAAAGAGTGTTTTTGCTCTTCTGCCAATCTGCTTCAGCGTGAGTATGTGATAGTTAAAGGGGAAAAGGGTTGCTTGTTGTGCTTGTATACAATGGCTGCTAGCTGAAGGTTAGCTCAGCCTTAGCCAGACCAACATATTTCTTCATCACAGTTAGAACTGAGAGCAACACGGAAAGCTTTCTGCAACAGAAAACGATGTCACTCTTCTACAGCCCCACTTTGGCATTACTATGTGGTAGTTACAGGGAAAGGGTTGGTTGTTGTATACAGCTAATGAGTTGTTGTGTCCCAGCTAATGACTCTAACAGGCCTGCTGGTCATTAGCTGGGACTGAGCCGCAGCGGCGCTTTTGTCTTAACCAGACAACGTGTCTAAATCCAAACAAGCACAGAGAGCAACACTGAAAGCTTTCTGTGACAGAAAAAAAGTTCTCGCTCTACTCCCGGTCTGTTTCGGCATGGCTTTATGATCATGGCAGTGGGCTTGTGCATATTGTCCGGCGTTAGCTGTTAGCTGTTGGATGTTGCTGTAGGATCGCTGCTGTGTACTCTGAACTGGACCGCTGTTCTTGTACTTGATTCGGAATTATGATTTGAGACTTCTGCACAATCTTCGGTTTTTAATTTTTCCATCATGAGCTCCTGTCCCCCTGTAACTCTTTCTCCCATCGTCCTGCTCTCTTTGACTGTTTGTGTGTCTTTTACGCAGCAGCGTCGGCTGCTCCCCTTTCCCCTCTTAAAACTCCTCTCTGACCACAGAGGACCAGTGCGTGAGTGTTGTGTGTGTGTGTGCATTCCAGCTGTGTGTGTCTGTGTCGCCCACATGAGCGAGGGGTGTGCACTATGTTAAAAAAATATTTGGTAAATATTCCCTTAATACTATATGTTTATGGGGAACAAATAAATGTTACAATTTTGCATTTGCGTTGTTAAGAGAACGCTACTTAAACATTTAGCACGCCTTTATTTGCAGGGAATATGATAAATGTGCTGTTTATAGATAATTAACGGATATAAAAAACAATACGAGCACTAAAGTAGAAATTAAGCTTAATTTTACACATATAAAGACCCTTACACACCTGGAACCTGCTGCAGTTTTTATTTTATTTTAGAATAAACTGTTCAGTAACAGTTAGTGTTTTATTAAATTTGGCTCACAAAAAATAACAATAATGACAAAATCACTGTCAGTCAGGCATTTCAACGGGCATCCCAGATAGTTGCGGTCAGCCATATACTAGGTTTTTACCTAGTCTTGTTTTGACTGGCATTCTAATCATAATCTGGATTCAGTAGAGAAATAGTTATTCAACGAATGGAAAAACCTTTTCTCATGACCTTGTTCACATTATATAACCATCCAGCATCTCCTTCGCTGTCACTAGCACCTTGAGAGAACTCGCACATCAGGAGGAGGCCCCCCAGCTATCTATTCAGCATCCTGTCCTGCACAATCTCCTTCTATTCAAATAGGGCGAGGACTCTTGATGAAAGATGGTCTCTGGCTAAGGTTATTATTATCTAGGTGGGGGAGTTTAGCCATTGACAGGTGGCTGCCATCAGGGTGGGAAGTGGGTGGTAGGAAAAGTGGAAGGGTATGATTCACCATGTGATGGCTGGAAAGACATCATGACCTTGATGGCTGGAGGCAAGCTCCCTCTTTGACTGGGTAAAAAAAAAAAAGAACACCAAAAAACTGCACAATCAAAGTGGAAAATGTCCACAGCTGGTAAGAAAAAAGGGTCTTAAAACTCTGGCTGTGCTCACCGCTGCTGTGGTAAGAAAAGGCCCTAGGAGAAAATAGCCTCTGACAGGGTGGCAGGGATTAAACTAACACTGCATTAGTGAGACCTGTTCTCTGTGGAGAGTTTAGAGCTGAGAGCGGGGGGGAAAATGGAAAAGAAAGCAAAGGAAGCGAGAGAATAAAGGTGTGTTCGTATGCAAAGGGCTTTGAGAGGAGTCATAAATGAATAAATATGTTAATAAAGAACTGCTACTGCGCAAAATTTGAAAAAGTTCAAAGCAAGATGAAATAGAGTGTCCTGCGGGCATGTGCAGCAGAGAGGGACGGCACAAAGGAAATGACTTTTGCTTAAAGAAGAAAAAAGAAACAAGTTACAGAACAAGGATGGAGGAAAATAAGGTGGGTTGCATTGTCTGAGGTGTGGAGAAAGAATTGACATTTTAATGAAGACCTTAGAACAGAAAGACATGGCTTTAAAGTGAAGATATATTAAATATATTAAAAGGCATGTAATGTGCCAGGGAAGTTAATGAGGTGAGAACAAGGCAGGTGTTCATTCCTGCTGCACTAGTAATTGATGGAAAACTTGCTTATTATGCAGCACAAAACAAGGTATTGTAGCTATATCAGCAAATATGAATGGGCACTGGAAAGCAATGTGCTGATAAAAGAAAGAAGATATAAAGTGGTGTTCATACATGATTTAAAAGCATAGAAGGAAGCACAGCTGAAAAACCATACTCAACCCTTTAACACCAAAACTCAACTCTGTAAGAACACATGGAGATGATAATGATGTCCTCAAAGATCACAGCCTACACAGGGCATGGTAAAGAGCAGGGCGACCATTAGCTGGTTGTACGACAGACATGAGATGGCCTCTAATACTCAGACAAAGGTTGTCCTTAATGAGAGTGAAGCAGAGAGGGGATTGGGTGGAAAAGGAGCGCTGGAATGTAAAATCAGAGACAAGTCGTAGCCTTTATGTTCAACCCAGACGGTGCCACGAACACGGGGAACGAAGGGCACATGTCTCAAGTTAATCAGGAGAGGTTGTTGTGTCAGAGTTTAGGGGGGATTTTGCAGCTTGTGATGCTATTTTGAATCACTAAACTAAGAGGTCACACTAATGAAGGGCAGCACATATCCCATTTCAACTATGTCCCATCAGATGGTAATATACAGTGCCTATAATAAGTATTCACCCCCTTGGATGTTTTATCCTCTAATTCAGCTTATAAATCTATCATAGTCAATATAAAAAAAACACAAAAAACCTTTTTTAATGCCAAAGTGAAAACAGATTTCTACAAAGTAATGTCCATTAAATGAAAATATGTAAGTTCAAATAAGTGGCTGCATAAATACTCACCCCCTTCAATTCAGTATTTTGTAGATACACTTTTGGCTGCATCACAGCACTGAGTCTGTGGGCAGACAGGTCTCAATCAGCTTTGCACATTTGGACATTAACATTTAACTCAATTCCTCTTTGCAAAACTGCTCAAGCTCTGTTGGATTGAAGTCTGAGCTTTGACTGCCACTCACCGGGTTGTCTTTAAACCATTTCTGTGTAACTCTGGCTGAATGCTTTGCACATTGCCTTGCTGGAAAATAAATCTTCTCATAAGCCGTATCTCTCTTGCAGACTGAGTAAGATGATCCTCCAGGATTTTCTTACAATCTGCCGCATTCATTTTATCCTCTACCAGGGCTAGCTGCAGAGAAGCATCCCCACAACATGATGCTGCCAACACTGTGCTTCACAGTGGGGATGATGTGACAAACATAGTGCAATGTCTGATGGCCAAAAAGCACCATTTTGCTCTCATCAGATCAAAGAACTTTTCCACTTGACAATGGAGTCTCACTCATAACTTTTGGCAAACTCGAGATTTAGTAAGTTTAGTAACAGTAGCTTTCTCTTTGCCACTCTCCCATAAAGCTCTGACTGGTGAAGAACCTGGGCAACAGTTGTTGTATGCAGTTTCTCCCATCTCAGCTGCTGAAGCTTGTAACTCCTTCAGAGTAGTTAAAGGTGTCTTGGTGGCCTCTCTCACTGGTCTCCTTCTTGCACATTCGCTCAGTTTGAGGACAGCCTGACCTAGGCAGATTTACACATGTGCCATATTCTTTCCATTTCTTGATGATGGATTTAACTGAATTTCAGGGGATGTTCACTACCTTAGACATTTTTTGTATCCATCTCCTGAATTATACTTTTGAATAACCTTTTCTCCCAGTTGCTTTGAGTGTTATTCGGCCTTCACGGTGTAATGGTAGCCAGGAATACTGATTAACCAGTTATTGGATCTTCCAGACATGGGTGTCTTTTACTACAATCACTTGAGGCACATTCACTGCAGTCAGTTTATCCCCATTTCACTAATTGTGAGATGACTAGCACTACTTGGCTGGACCTCAGTTGAATTGGGTCAGTCACTTTAAATGGGGTGAATATTTATGCAGTCACTTACTTTACATTACATGTTTACATTAACTGACAATACTTTGTAGAAATCTGTTTTCACTTTGACATTAAAGAGGTGTTGGGGTTTTATGGGTCAAAAATCCAAATCATATTGACCATGACTGAGTTAGAAAAAACAATAAAAGGGCAAAACATCTCTATGTCCCATCAGATGAAAATGTTATATTTTCTCTAAGATGCTTACTTGGATACATGTTTTCCTTCCTGTAAATGCATAATTAGCAGAGATACATAACAGATCAATTCTTAACTCCCAGCCTTCGTAATTAGAATTACCTCCTGCAGAAAGAGCTTGGGTTATTAGCTGAATGAAAATACTTTTCTTGAGGGGAGGCAGTCGCGGTTGCATAATCGGCTCCTCCGTTTCCATTTGTATCCTACACGGCCCAGTGTGAAGATGCAAAGAAAGATTTCCATCTCCATTTATTTCTCTATATCTTGGGGACACATGGGGAGGAGATTAACACTGCAAAACATCTCCAATCATATCACATGTGATCGGAGGAACGCGGTCATCATCCTCGGGCTAGCTCATTTCACAGTAATGAGTGCAAATCAACTCCTGCTCTGCTTTCCTGTGACAGCAGCTGAGAGAGAGAGGATGCCGCTTCTATGATCGCTGTCCCTTCCGTCTATCTCTTTAAAAAGGCCTTTTCTCTTTTCACACCTTTCTCCTTTCCTGTGTAGTCCAGGAATGTTGGCTTAGGTCTGATTTTTAATTAAGCCTCAGAGGCTGTGTCATGAGGGGGATTCTGGCTGGTAGGTGACGGAAGTGGGCAGTGTGCCAAATCCTGAGAGTGTAAGATGTGGCTACCATCTGCATTAAAGGAGAAAAGGATCAGGGCGACCCTCCCTGGCGTGCATGTGAGTGGTAATGAGAGTAATGTGGCGACTAAATGGGAAGACTAATAAAACTCTTGGGAGGGAAGAGAAAACAAACTCTAGTGCACAAGAGAGTATGAGCCATCCTATAGATAAATGTCATTAACACTTCGGGGAAACCTCTGAAGAAGACTTCTTCAACATCTGTGCTCATCATGACAGCACACCTCCTGCTTATGATGAAGTCTGACTGCTGCCAAACAGGCAGAAATTAGTCTTTAGAGACTAAAAGGCTTGGAATAGCACACAAGACCATTAAAATAAATCATGTAGACCGAATATTCTCTCCTGGTATTTTTGTTGGGCTAGTAAGTTTGAAGCAGCTGAAATATAATGCATTATTCAGAGGTATTCCAGGACTATAAGTAGAAAGAACAACAATCTGTGCTTCCATTTGCTTCCATCGAGTGGCACATGGCGTGTCTTTAAATAACTTCAATTATGTTGTCAACTGCATATTGATGGCTGCATAAAGCTACTGGAGCAGCTCGAGCTTTTGACTCACTTCCCCACAGGGCTTTAAGCTGTGCCACATCCGTGCCTTACTAATATTGGGTGGGCATAATGAAATCATAGTCTACCAAAGCAAAAAGGACCATACAGCCAAAACATGATATCAATGATTGCAAACAGAGCAACCATTCAGGAAGATTTACAAAAACAAGGGATGAAAATTAAATATGTAGATGCTGTTCTTTTCTCTTAAATGTGTCTCAAAAGGTACAACGTCATTTTTCTTTAATGTTCAGTGAAAAAGCCCCGGCAACACATTATGCTTTAATTCCACCTCAGCACCGATCAGTACCAGCAAATGTTTAAGGTTAAGATTCCCTATGTGCTTTCATTTAACCTCTATGCCGATGTTGTTTTTTTTCAAAATCAGCCAGCCTGAGAAAAGGTTAGCCAGAAGACAGCTCTCCGTCCATGCTGTGATGGCAAGTGAACCAAAAAAAACAACAAAAAAACACATCACACTCCTGTATAGCTCTCTCTTTTTGAGCTTTTTCATTTTTTTGCCAAAGAATTTTTTTTAAAAATTGGTCAATTCTGATTTGCCTGTACTGTACAGTAGCTCTTTTAGTTTCCATGTAATTTCAAGGAACATTCATTCCATAGATGTGTCGTATGTCTTGTAGTAATTAGAGGTGTCAATCTCTCCTTCTCAAGACAATTCGCTTCAAATCTTGATTCACAGACTACGATTCGATTCACTGATGATTCGTCAAATACAGAACGATTCGGTTCGGTCCGATTTGATCCGGTACAATCTGATTACAGAATCAAAATAAAAATTAGATAAAAAGGGGAAAACAAGATAATTTCATAATAGTCTAAGTTTATTTGATCTTATTTATAAAACAGACTAAATACCAGGCCTCCTCTGCTAACATTCTGAAATTATGTTTCAGAAAGTTTTCATTGTTCAGGAGAACAAGGGGTTAAAATAATATTGAAACAGTCAAATTAAAACAGCTTTCTATATATATTTTTTCCTTTCATAATTCCTCTTAATGTGAGTATTCAGTCTGCATGTCGCAAAAACATTGTTATTTCCTTTCTCTTCGGCTCTGAGAGGAAGAGAGGAAATATCATGGATTTTAAATGTCGAACAGTCCAGCACTAACATTATAGTTTTGTTTTGGCTTCTCTGACTTAAACTAAGCTTTTGTACTCAGACATTTTATCACTAAAGATTCAATTTTGGTTAGTCTTAGATTTCTCCTGAGGAGTAAAAAGTACCAGATTATACTCAAGTAAAGGTACAGTTACTTTGGTTAAAACTCAATGTACAGAGTACTGAGTATCTACTTTTGATACCCAAGGAGCTAGTACACTGAAATATGATCTTTCCTTTATG
Source organism: Cheilinus undulatus (assembly GCF_018320785.1). Taxonomy (NCBI): domain Eukaryota; kingdom Metazoa; phylum Chordata; class Actinopteri; order Labriformes; family Labridae; genus Cheilinus; species Cheilinus undulatus. Next base: position 18,888,822 of record NC_054867.1, on the reverse strand, counting down.
TGCAGTAACAACCAAGACATAGGGATCTCCAGCCAGGAGATTTTGGCATGAAAGCCTGAGTAATTTTCTCGCTATGTGCCACTAAGTGTCATATGTTTTGAAAATCATTTTCTTGTTGAAGACAGAAAGCTTGGACCCTCTTATTTTGTCCTTTAGTGTTTATTATTTTACTCAGTACTTCATGCTTTTAAAAATATAGTGAAGTACAGTACTTCCCCCAAAATATACTTATGTAAAAGTAAAAGTAGTGATTTTAAAAACTGCTCAAAAAAATCTGCTAAATTACAGTAATTTAAGTAAATGTAATAAGTTACTTTCCAACCCTGGTTTTGTCTTTCTCATGGAGGAAAGGTAATTGACTAGTGTTTTTATTTGAAAGTTTTATTTGATGAAGTTTACACTGCTATATGATTACAGCATGGGTTAATATGATTGCATAAAACAACTAGATAAACGTAGCGTACAAACTCAGTTAGGTGCCCCATTTTCATGAGTTTTATGTACTTCAAAACATCATCGGTTGAAGTAGAAAAGTCTGCAAGAACTGATGAAACCTTAAAACCCTTTCCAAAGTCTGCTAGCTATTCTCAGTTTTTTAAGAGCAAATGTCTGGAGCTGTATAACAGGGACAAACACAAAGATTTAGACACAAAAAAGTCAGAGATAACAATTTGGCCCTTTGTTTGCTACAACTAAACATATCATTACCATCTCACTGTCTGTTCTGGTTAGGGCCATCGTTCCTACGTCTGCCACTGCCTCTAATGATGCCGTCTCAGTTCTGCTCAGTGGAGGAGAATATCAGCGTCCCGGACCGGCGGTGGCACCTCTGTGTGTCACCTCCTCCAGTCACCGCTTTCCTGACTGCTGAGTCCTCATTAGAAGACAAGTCAGACAAAGACAGCACTTCTAATGACATCCTGAGATGGCCCAGTTCTCCACACAGTGACAGAGAGGTGCAGTTCAAACCGCTGCCTTAGACTTGTGCATTGGGGTGACAGTAATGATAATGTTGTCATGGAACGGCGGGTGCTAAATGACCACAGGGATTTCTGATTTGTTTGAGAATGACGCCTGTGAAACGACATTAAGTACTGGGAAGACGCAATGAGAGACAGCTAACAAGAAGAATGCTACGGCTGGGTTACAGGCAACATTGTTCAAGAGAATTTTAAATAAATAAGTGACCAAGAGTCTCCACAAGGATGAGAACCACAGATCTCATTATTGACTCAACATTTCTCATCAACTCAGCTTGAACAAGAGCTGATAAAACTTTTTAAAAGCAGAAATCTGCTGCTGATGATGCACTGTGAGAAAAGAGGAGCACTTTCAATGTCATGTCCTCTATATGAGTAATAAAGGCTGCCTAATGGATGGAGAAAAAGCACCTCAGTGTTTGCACATTTTAATCCACTGGTACATATCCCGGTCCTGAACTATGACTTAACTCCAACACCATACTCTGTAGCCTGCAAATATGCAAAGCACACTGTCAACAAACATTAGACTCCATGTTCACTTCCACTGGCACATTAGCATCGTCCTAATACGATACAGGCAATGTGTGAGAAGTAATTCCATGTCTCACCCACAACATGAATAGGTTAGGGTGCGTAATGAGGAGGTGGAAACAGTAAGCTGCTTACAGAAATCAGCTCTTTGAGAGACAGGCAGCTTTACCCTGCAAAGCCTATTTACAGCTGTTAAGACAATTTCAGATGCGTGGCTTTTTTTTCTTCCCTTCTTGAACGAGAGACCTAAGAGCCAGCTAATGTGCTGGATGACAAAAGGTCCTCAGAGAGGCCAGAGTAATGTCTGCATGACCTATTATGTTTTCTCAGTGCTGATGTTTGAAGTCATGCTTTTCAGAAAAGATCCTTCTTGTGTTTATTTCAGTCGGCTGCAGCGTTCAAGTTGATAACCTTATGTTTCAAACCAGCTCCTTCCAAATCTCCTCTTCCCATCAGGTTTGTGTTGTCTTGGCAGGTAATGGAGACGGGAAAACTGCAGACTAACATCTGTCTTTCTGCGTGACAGGCCAGCCGAGCTGTTCCGTCCATCAGCAAGAGCCCTGCAGGGAGCGAGGCGTTCAGGTGAGGAAACCTGCGGCTCACTCTAGCTTACTCTCTGCCTTCATTTATTTCCTCTCGATGTGATCAAAGTGGCAAACGAGGACACCGAGTTACTGCTGTAATAGTATGTGCATTTCAAGGGAGGATAATAGAGGAAAAAGAGAATGAGTGGAGAAGTCTTAGGCAGCAGAAAAGAGAGATAAGAGGCAAGAAAGCCAAAGGAAAGAGAGGGAGTAAGGCAAGAAGATGAGATAAGTCAGACTGTGTTGCAACAGAAAATGCATTATTTTGACCTGACATTAGCAGGTAGTAGGTGTGTAAGTAGACCCAATGTGTTCATGTAGAAGTTGTTCGCTAAGACTCAGGGGTCTCATCTTATTATTGGTAACATTGGTACAAATGTCTGTGCAATTTAATTACTGAAAATGTATGAACTGTGGTTTTATTCTATTGTTGCTATTTTGTATTGTATTGTATTTATTTTGTTTATGTATGCTGATATGGACCAATGGGTCTGAAATTAAGTCTAAAGTAAGTGAAGTAAGTACACTGATATTTATCATTACTAAGCCTGTTAAATGATTAAAGTTTAAAATTGCAAATTATCTCTGAATTTAATCATAATTAATCTTCCTTTTTGTTGCATCTTAAATTCTACTATTGCATTTAAAACTGCACTGCCGCGGTCAGTTCTCCTGGGCTTCCACCCTTGCCTACTACCCGATCTGAAATGCACCCGACCCTCATACCCATCCCCAGTGGGTGGTGAGCCCACAGGGTGGTGGCTTCATGTTGGTTCTTCAGGTTGAGCCCAACCAGGCCCCAAGGAGAAAAGCCCGGCCACCAGAATCTCGCCATCGTGCTACCCCCTCACGTCTGGCTCCAGGGGGTCGCCCTGGTGTTCCTTTTCAGGGTGAGCAGGGTCCAAAACTAACTTTTTTAATTACCAGCCAGGCTGGCTGGTAAGTGAAATTTTTTTACCAGCCAGGCAGATATTTTACCTGCCAACCAAATAAAAATTGCTTTTAAGTGTTGTAATTTGCTATCAGTATTATTTAACATGTCATTTGGGTCTTCTATGCAATTCTCAATCAGTATTTTAATAGTATGCACTAATACTAGCAATAATCTATGCTAAAAGAGACAAAAAGTGAGTAAAAGACCCTTATTATGTGTAGAACAACAAATGAACTTGCTTCTGTCGATTCTTGTTTTTATAACTTCACAGTTCCAACCCTCCTTTATCTGGGCTAGGCAAAATGACTCAAGAGATACTCTGGCAGAGTTACTTTAAATTTTATTTTTGGTTTATCATTTGTTTATTATTCTATTTTTCTTAGAAGTTTAGTTTTCTTACGTTTGGTTCAGTTTTAAACCTTATGGTCCACTTAAGAGTCTACAACAAATCAAAAATGTTTTTTGTTATTGTTGTTTTTTTTTTTTGTATACAGTCTTCATTACCAATTTAAATGGACCAAAAAGAGACAACAGAAAAAAACTGTCAAGGCGCTTTCACTTAATCTATAGTCTGGACATGGAGGCATCAGCATCTCCTGCTCTGACTGCAGCTGAGAAAGACTGCTGCACAAGGAGTGGGCTGCCTGTCAGTGCCTTGGGACAGGGAGGGGCCCACAGCAGCACCCGCTGCTCACTGAGAGGCGCTACAACGATGCGTGCTTTCATGTCAGAGTCTTCAAAAGTCACTTTTTTGAAAATGAGTCGCTAGAGGGGTCTGAAAACTTGCTAAATATTAGGGCTGGGACGATTCACTTTTCTCCCAATTCGATTTTTTACGATTTTTTAGGTGCCGATTCGATTTAAATTGCGATTCTACGATATTGCTGATTTTTGCAATCTTTAGTTAGCTTTTTAAACACCAGTGAAAAAGATGAATCCTTATACACATGTGATGTGTATAACGATACATCACAAAAAATGTCTAACTAGAGAATACAAAATAGTTATAAAATGGTCAAGTGCAGGATTTCTCAGTTTATTCACAATAATTTAGTATCAGTTTCACAGAATTTGACACAGACTGAGCTAAATACTGAATATGAAGTACATAAAGTCTATACATATGTGTGTAGTATATATATGTATATACTACACACATATGTATGTAGTATATATATGTATAACTTATTATGTAATTTTAAGTTAATATCGAATTTAACAATGTAGAATTAAGCTATTTAAAAAATGTATAGTCCTGCATCATCTCGCATTTTACCTATCTTTGTTCAATCTGAAGATGAGGATTTTCCCCATTTTTGCACTGAATTAAAATGCTACCGTGTTTTTTTTTTTTTTTAATAAAAGGGGAATAAATTATTATAGAGTGAATGTACTCCAATCCTTTATATTTCATATTTTATCAGTTTTTTATGTCATCACATAATGTGTTTGTGGAGGGAGATTACGGGAGATGAGCTGATCGTCACGTCCAGCTTTAAGACCGATGGACTGTGTTTTGCGGAGGGCATGACGTGACAGGCCAGTGTTTCTTTCTTGTGTTACCGAAGCCATCATTCTTAACGACACTACACGGGATAGGTCCTTAAAAATAAAACGACTGTGATTATGGTTGCACGAGTAGAGACCAGCGGTAGCTTCAATGGGCTTGTTTGTTGACGTTAGCCGTTAGCTGTAGCGCTAACGCGATAGTAGATTCATTGTGTTGTCTCAGTATTTTACTCTGGCGTGGCATATCTTGCAAAGGACTGTCTAACTCTTGTCTAAGTTTGTGTTGTCTTTAATGTTTTGGAAGCCAAAATAAGTCTACACATCCACTATGAATGCGGCAGAAGTCGCTCTGCTGGGTAGGTACAAGCAACCGGCTCACGCAGACCGGAAGTCTCGTGTGATCTCGTCTCAAGAGAGAAGAGGCAAGAGTCAACTGCCAGCTAGCGATGCCTGCCGCCAACTAGCGGTCAGGGGGTGAAATTACACCACAAACTACCGCACCAACAAAGTGAATAATTAGCTAATTAATTAAATATCGATACTGCATTTTAAAATATCGATACAATATCACGCCAGGAAATATTGCGATATTTCAGTGTATCGATTTTTTGTCCCACCCCTACTAAATATAGCAACAAAGTCGCTAAGCTGGCAACACTGCTACAGTAACAACCAGCTTTCCACCTCGGCGCACTGTGAATGACGTCATGACTGACACACTTAAGTGACCAAAGATCGTCTCTGCCTGAAATACACATTACTCTGCCAGGAAACCAGCCAATACCAGCATCGTTCTCTCGTGAAAAAAAAAAAAAAAAGAATTTTTTTTTTGGTAAAAAAATAACTGTGGCGAGTGGTCTTAAAAATTTACCAGCCAGAGACAAAATCTACCCATAACTGGTGAGTGGTAAGTGTTAGTTTTGGACCCTGATGGCGAGGTAACTCTAGTCTGTTGGTTCCATGTCATGAGGGTTGCTCTGGATCACTCTTTGTCTGGACCCTCCCCTGGGACCAATTTGCCTTGGGATACCCTACCAGGGGCCAACATCAGGTCCTTGGGCCACTCAAACCCCTCCACCACAATAAGGTGGCGATTCTTGGAGGATGAGAAGCTTGGATAACTGGAAGGATCTCGGAAGTAGAGCCGCTGCTACTTCGAAAGGAGTGAGTTGAGGTTGTCTGGGTATTTGATCAGGATGCCTCCTGGGCACCTTCTTTTGGAGTTCTTCCAGGCATGTCCAACTGGAAGACCCCAAGGCAGAACCAGAACTCGCTGGAGGTTATATATATCCCATCTGACCTGGGAGACCCTCAGAATCCCTCAGGAGGAACTGGAAAACATTGCTAGGGAACAGGGCGTTTGGGCTGACTTGCTTCGCCTGCTGCCACCTCGACCCAGCCCCAGAAAATTAATTAATCAATGGATAGATGGATGGATGGATGGACGGATGGATGGATGGATGGATGCATTTAAAACTCTTAGTTCAATTTTGTATTTTGCACTCTTGTATCCCGTTTGGTTACAGACCTGATTTTATTTTAAAAGGAAAAACGAACCTCAGGTAGATCCATTATAGCATGAACTTAACCTTGGAAAAAAGAATTTGTGGAATAAAGAGGAAAATAAGAGATTATCAAAGGGTAAAGATTTGATACCACAAGGTTCAGATGATTTGTTAAAGTGAAATGAGACACTAATGTGCAGTGGTCTGCCTATTTCACATTACTGTGGCTACTAGGAAATGTTGCAGTGGCTTAACCAAAGTCTGCTGAAAGGGACAATAAAGAATGCAATTAATATGATTTAGAAAATAAAAGCACTAGTCACAGACCTTAGTTAATTGTGATTCATGCATCTTACATCCCTAACTATTACATCCTACCTCCAGCCCCCAGAGTTGGGGCATGCATAGACATACAGATAGATACAGGCAACACTGATTTAAATGCTGTTAACTGTCATGTAAACAAGCATCAGTATATCTGTAAGCACATGTATGAATAACAATAAATAAATAAATAAATAAGTAGATTGTATGATGTTGGCTACAAAATGTCCAAAGGCCCACTCATACTTCACAACTTTTCTTTGGTTTTCATGACAGCACCAAGTCAGACCATACAACAAAAATCTAGCACAACTATGCTGACAATAAAGAAGGGAGTTCATATTCATGTGACTGCTTGCTTTCATTAATGAAAGTGTGCAGTAATATAGAAAACTGAGGATGCAAACCAATGGTGATGCATCGTGATACTTTTGACAGGATGGAGCAAATTGAATCAAATTGTGAGACCAGTGAAGATGCACAGCCCTAGAAGTCAACGGCTCCACAAGCTCAGCATTCAGAGAGACTGAAACGTCACGTCCTTTGAAGTTCAAAAACTCGTTTTGGGATTATTTCCTTCAATAGATGAGCAGCTGCATGAGTGGCCTCTGTCCAGTTAACCAATGAGACGAGGACACGCCATGGGTTCCAGCTGGTGTACAGACACACAAACGCGCACGAGGTTCAAAGGGGGCTGTCTTAACCCTCTCTACTTCAGACAAAGATAGAAGCCAAAGGGCCTAGGTTGAGCCAGCTCTGCGCGGCTTTAACTGCTACTGTCAGCACTTCTCACCAGAGACACTGCCTCATTTTCTGAAGGGGGAAGATGAAAGTGTCCTTTAAGGCGCTTTAAGTGTTGGAGTGCATGAAGCGGCTATAGTGGGGACTGTGATGGAGAAACGAGAGGTTATAAAGTCAGGAGAGGTTGTTGTATTTTTGTATTTGTCCATCCAGAGATGAAAACCAGTTGTATAGAAAAGCTGTGAATTCATAACAAACTATTAAAATGTTAGTCAGTGGGCAAGCAGGGTTGGTATCACACAAAAAGCCACGAATAAAAGAAATATATGACAAAGAACACTGGCTATACGCAGTTATCCAAATTCCTGGTAGGTAAAAATTGGAGCAGAACTGGAGGGAATACAAAGAAAAGGAACACAAAAAAGGACTGCTTGGCTTCTTACAATTCACCGCTCAATGAGGCATGGAATAGCCTTAATAAAACATGCAATTTAGGGGCAGAATTATACAGATAATGGTTTTATCACCGAGCAAGTAACAAAAAAATTGGAGCCGAGTCTGGGCCTCAGTTACACGTCTCTATTCGACAGCCATCTCAGGGCTCTAAAATCTATCCCTCTTTGCATATCTTCTACCAAATTACCACTATATACATATGCATTTCATTGTAGGGCTTTTGTTGAAACTTTCTGGAAGCTTTCTGGTACTCTGTCAGAACAAAGGCGTTAAAAGAAGAGAAATCAACAAAATGCAACCAGCATGTAGAACTGGTACTTAAGTCCTTTGGTGAATTGAGGCTGTCCCTTTCTAATCAACTCCAATTGAATGAGAGGTAACATTTAACTTGTCAAAGTTAATCTGAATGCAGCCTTCACAGTCTGATCCAAGCTTTTGTTGTAGTATCTAGGTCCCTCTGTTTAGTCACTAGGATTTTCTCAAACTTATTTGGGGAGTAAGTCACACATGTTTTTTTAAAGGCCTTTGAAAGTTAGCTACAACCTCAAGCACTAATCAAATGTTTACTACTGAATCTAAAATTCAGTGTCCTCGATTCAGGCAGGTTGACTGTTTTTTTTCTGTGTCTAGAAATAAGTAGTTCACTGCTGGCTGACATAACAAAGCCTTGATCAACAAGTTTCAATAGGAATCTATGCATACAAATGCACAACTACTGGGCAATACAGCAAAAATATGCCAGCATGACTGGCCTGGTGAATCATCTGTTTTTCTGGCTCTGTTTTCAATTACCATATGCACATTTGATTCATGTAAATAGTCATGTCATATGCTTTCAGATCTGTATGTACAAAGATTGGATTTTGTAGGCTACAATAATGCTAAAAGGCAAGGAGATTGTTTTTTTTTTCCATTTTCAAATCAGACATGAATATTTCAGCAGCATCACAGTGTTTTTATGTTCCATATAAAACCCTAAGTACAAGAATAAGGCTTGTGCAATTCAAAGATTGTCAGTACTGCACTTTTGATAAGATTTCAACTCTTTGATGGAAACCTAATGTCACTGAACCCTTATGCATTGTATCAGTTGCAACTCACCAACCACGTCAGCTTATCAATAAGTTCTGGGGACCAAATGTGAGAATGTTTTAGAGATCTTCAGATATCCTGCTTCGTTCAAATATAATGGAAGAAAAAGATCAGATAAAGTGTTATTATGAGAGATTGACAGGGCTGCCTCTGGCCAAAGTGAGGCCCCAAGCAGATTCTGGTAAAAGCCCTCCTACACGTGATCACAGGTGGAACCTGTGATATAGATATTTTGAGGTAACTTATGGTGATCATATGTGACACCCAGAAACAATTTATATTTGCCCAACACTGTGGGTCTATTATCATGATTATGTTTATCATACAAACACCAGTCTGATGTGCAAAAAAAAAAAAAAACCCTGCTCAGAGCGATGAGATGATGGTGCCCTTTGCCCTGCGCATGGCCTGCATATAGGGAGTGGCGAGCCTGGATATTGAGGGTATAACCTTTGACCATTAAAATTTAAAATCTTTATCTTTGATTCAAAGTGGACTTTTCCTGCAAATTTGAGAGTAGTTCCTGGAGTCATTCCAAAGTGTTCCCTAGAGATTGGTACGAGTCTCCAAGTCCTCAATAGGCTAATGCATCATTACTGCATACACTGTTTTAAGTTGCAGCATTTTGACTGATTGACTATTACATGTCTACTCAAATTTTCCAGGTTCATCTAACTGGATATACTTGATAAAGATACCAAAAAGTAGGAAAATAATAAAATGTATGAAGAGGTAAACCTCTCCAGCCACTGTTTTGGCTTTAAAAATACAGTGAGCTAAATTATAGCTACAACAACTGCTTTGACAGCTACCGTAACTTTAGGGGACATAGGACCCAAATGGCAAACAAACAGTAGCCTGTGAGCACTGGTCATTTGTGTTTATACCACAGTGGAGGAGATACGCTACAGGAGATATGCTCAGATTGTTTTGTTGAAGCTTCAGCAAGCCAATGTTTGAACAGCCAGAGTAAAAGCCGCCATAACGATGGACACACAGATGTATGAGGAAACAGCAGCATGTCGATAAACTGACAGACTCATTGACAGATCTCTCCATGGACTCAGATTTCTCTGTTAGCTTTTTTGTCTCAGAGTACGATGTCTTGGTTGTTGGAAGAGTTGACAGCAATGATCTGATAAAGTTTGGACTGGCTCGGTAACCCTATGGAGCTTGGTGTTGATGTTTTATTGGTATTTATATACATTTAATCATGCTCAGTAATTATAATCTCGTGATTTCATTCAAAGCTGGGATGTAAAGTGCTGATGAGAAGCACATCGTGTAAAATAGTCACTAGCAGCCCTGGGTGCAGAAGTATCTTTTTATAAATTTACTATAATTATGATTAGTGAGTACTCAAACACTCTTTCATTAGGTCATGTGAGCACCCGTGTACTGAAACTAACATAAAATCTCATCCCTAGAGTTTACAAGTAACCTGACACACCACAAAGTTTTTCATTTAATCACTGCATGGGATATGTCTCACATCCATTCAGACAACTGCCCATTTGAAGTGTTTGGGAAGGGAAGAGCCTTTGAGAAAAATCTCGGATGGTGATTGGACATACATACTTCTTTCCGTCACATTCGCTACAGGCCAACCATGATGGCCCATGATAAATATACTAACACATTATGCTGATTGGTCTTGTCCATTCTCAAGCTGTTTCAGATTGGACATGGAATCTGGACAATCCATCGGCTTTGCAAGGTTAGTTCCCAAGAATGAGACTAAAATGTCCTGCCATGGCTGTCGCCTGTGAAGACGTGTAAAAATCGGATTAATCTACAAAGAAAATAAGAATTTATTTTACAGTAAACAGAAGCCTTTTTTGTTTCATTATAAATAATCCAGATCAGACAAACAGCTCACAAACTTTTATGACTGATGTTAAATGAAGTATCCTTGTGTAGGTTCTTTGCAGAAATGTCACACAGCAGTGAAAAACTCTTGATGGGGGACAAGAGGAAATTTCTATGTAGAGAAACTTTACCTAAAGGCCATTTTTAGGGTTAGGGTGGTTTACAACTATGCCAAGCATTCAAAGTGCAAAAATAAAAACCTTCTTTACTCTCTAGCCATGTTTGTATCCTCAAAAACAGTGGAATATTCAGGCGTCTAAAGCCTGGGCGAGATGTCACACAACACTATTGAATGGTCCAATTCCACAAAATGGGCCAGTTTTGTAAAGTTTTGTCATGTGTTAGCTCATTAAACTCTGGTCTTGCCCCTGTTTGTGGCTGGATAGCTCAGTGGTTTACATTGTTGACTATGGTATAGGAGGTTGGGAGTTTAAATCCCAGTCAGAGCACGAGTGTCTAGTGTGCGCCCTAGGGCAAGGTCCTAAATGCCAGGAACACCACTCCCAGTTGTAAGTCGCTTCGGACAGAAGTGTCTGCTAAATTAAATTGTAAATTGTAAATTTCCTCAGCCTATGTCTGTCCAGTCTTGCACGCTGTGATCATTTGGCTAAGCCCAGTAGAGCTGTTTGTATGGCACCCAAATGACTCTTCATCTGACACCAATTTGACTTTTTAAATGTAAAATAAATAACAACAAATAGTGGAGGAAAGGAAACTGGTACTCAAATGGGAGCTAGCTTCCATGGCTCACAAAAAAAGAGACATTTCACAGAACAGACTGGTTTGTGAATGGCACATCATTACTCATCCGCTTACCCCACAAGGTTTATTCAGTTGATAATATATCACAGTTTCAACTGAAAGCACGTTTATGACAAAACAAGTATTATTCTTACATGTTAACGTGGCTCAGCTAGCCTCTTAGCTCAGTACAAGACTCCTCAAGACCATCGCCAATATCACAGGGGGCATTTGTGGTTCTCAGTCTTGCCAAAGAACTTAAACTTGAAGACTACAGAAGCAGGGATTCAACACTACAGTTCAGAGACTAACAGCAGCCACCCAACTTATGAATACAAATATTGAAGTAACTTCTAACAATAAGATGTCAATAAATTAAAATGAAATAACAGACTAGTCCCAGAGATCTTAATTGTAAAAGTTATGATGCTGGAATAGTGATTGTCTTCAAAACAGTTTTTATGTAGACTGTGAACTGAAACCCAAGCTTAATTCTCTTTAACATTCATTCACAGCATGTTTACAATCAGAGTGACAAGCTAACTAAAACAAAAAGTAAATATCTTGGCGTCTTAGGCTTCCAATTTTGGGCTCTTAGCACCTGCAGGGTGCAAACACCAATCTGGGCATATCTTTATTGAAAGCCTTGCCAGTATGCTGTGAGATTTGATAATGCGGTACAAAGCTGGAATTCAGACAGCTCATGGAATGATATTTTCTGTTTTAAAAGAAATCTCACCAAAAGATAAGTCTATCTGAATTGGGGGTGGACATCAGTGCCAAAACTATCTCTGCCTTCGGCAAAAAGGTCTAATATCAAGCTGCCATAGCCCAGGAAGTTAAGGTCCTGTAAATTATCTTACATGAAGACAGCACATTTAGCAAATACAGTGACTTAATTAAGTGAGAAAGTATGATTCTGCATCTCCTCTGGCACATGGGCCAGTCAGGATGGGGGGAAGAGTGTGTGAGGGATGACTTGGGTAAAATGCAAATGCCATGCATGGATGAGAAAGTCTTCAGACCGGCTTGTGAAGATGCCAATGGTGGGAAGGAACGTCTATGACAGATGGTGCAGGCTAGGCAGTGTTTTGGGTTACTGAAGAAGCATATGGTACTCTCTAGATGATCTCATACACCAGCGCCAGGCCCAGTCGGAGGTGTAAATGCTTCTCTGCACCCTGCCAGAGAAAGCAGAACAGTTGATATCACCAGCAAAAATTCTGTGGAGCCGCACCAAATAGCAGCATGTGTGTTAAGCCACATGGTGTCTTAAAACTGTTACTCTAGCCTTTTGTTCACACCTTTAGTAATAGAGCATTCTAATGTTACTACACTACAGCCTCAATTTATAAAAGAAAGCTAATATCAAGTAAGATTTAAGGACATACTTTTTCTGTTTATTTTTAGCATCAAACCAATGGAAAAACAGGATATTATTGCAAGAGAAATCCTTTTTTTTCTCATAGTTACTGTCACAGTTACCGCTGCTCTGGTCCTCGTTGCCACCGGGCACTTCTAATGTGCCATTGGCTTCGTGTTTGGTACATCACATCTCTCCAAACTGTAAGTAAGAGGGCCGATGCAGGTGATGTGTCTGAGAGTCCATGCAGTGGAGAGACTTTTCTCTGTAAGCCACTAAAGAATGGGAAGCTTGGCTTCTTCAATTTTTCAGACAGCTACATGTTATTTCCACCAAGTGGTCCAGCTCAGTTCGGTGCGGCACACATTTTTTTGCGTTTCCATAGAGCAAAAGTTGGAAAGGGTCCCAAAAAACCAACCTGTACCGTCCCACTTTTCAGCACTCTTCCATGGGGGTACCAATCTTACCAAAAAGGTGGAGCTACATACACAACAATAATGTACTGACGTCATGTAAGCGCGCGACACAGGAGCGGGCGAAAATGCGAGAAAAACTGATCTATATTACAAACATAATTAAGATGTAGTTATTTTTTTAAAGCACTGTCAGCTGAAATAAAGCCGTTTAATGCTTATTCCCTAGTGATTTCTGTCACTCATCCTTTCTATAACTCTGCGGCTGGACCAGCTGACTTGCACTGCACGGGACTTCATATTCAACGCTTTACAGCTCGCCCACCAAGTGAGGGCACGGGTGTCAGTGGAAACGCAAACTATTTTGGGGTTTAGCGTACCAAACCATACCAAACCGTACTGAATCAAACCGGGAAACACAGCTTTGATGTCATTTTAATGAAACACTTTCTTTCACCATGCAAGTGATTTTCTCTGATGTTACTTCTATCTTCCCCAGTCTTCATTTCCCTTTCCAAGTCTCAGAGGAAGCCAGCTGAATTTTACATTCATAAAAAAAAGAAAAAAGAAAGAAAGAAAGAAAAAACATAAAAGGAAATAGGGAAAATACACTACTTACGGACAAAGGTGTATTTATGTGGGAAATTTGTGCCCATTCACTCTGTGGAGCAGTAATGAGGTCAGGCACTTATGTTGGATGAAAAGTTCTAGCTCGCAATCTCAGTTCCAGTTCATCCCAAAGGTGCTCAATAGTGTTGAGGTCAGGACTCTGTGCAGGTCAGTCAAGTTCTTCCACACCAAACTTATCAAACCATGTCTTTAAAGCCCATGTTTTGCACACTGGAACACCGTTATGTTAGAAAAGAAAAGGGTCTTCCGAAAACTGAGGCATAGCATTGTCCAAAATGTCTTGGTATGCTGAAGCATTAAGATCGTTCTTCACTGGAGACAAGGGGCCTAGCCCAAACCCTGAAAAATGCCTCATACCATTATCCCTTCTCCACCAAACTTTACAGTTGGTATAAAGCAGTCAAACAGGTAATGTGCTCCCAGCTCATCTGACTGCCAAACACAGGAGAGTGAACATCTCTCCACAGAACATGTTTCCTCTGCTCCAAAGTCCAGTGTCGACGTGCTTTACACCACTTCATCTGACACTTGGAATTGGACTAATTGATGTGAGGCTTGCATGCAGCTGCTCAGCCATGGAAACTGACCCGCTCTGGGATTTTACGTGGTCATCTTCTTCGTGGCTCAGTTGCTGTTGTTCCTAAATGCTTCTGCTTTCTAATAATATCACTGACAGTTGACTGTGGAATATGCAGCTGGGATGAAATTTCACAGTCGTATTGCAATAGTAGTATCTACCACAGTATCACACTTGAAGCCACTGAGCTCTTCAGAACAACCCATTTTGTATCACAAATGTTTGCAAATGGAGACTGCATGGTGAGGTGCATGACTTTATACACTGGTCTGGTCTGATTTAAACACCTAAATTCATGTGGCCAAATATTTTTGTCCATATAGTGTATATATCATTACTAGCCAATAAGATGAGACTCTGGTCATGACACTGCCACAGTGTGACTAGTTGGGACTTTGCCAACTCTTGCTAGCTGCCCTTTGGTTTTTACACCAATCAAATCACAGCATGGCATTCACAGACCACCCACAGTCTGCAGATAGTAAGCATGGAGTCAGAAGGTTCAGAGTTGAATAACCTCTTTATTTAGATGGAAGCCTTTAGCTCTGTGCTCCCTGGAAAGTCAAAACATGCTACTTGGCTAATCAAGGAAGCATCTTTCAAGCAGAGCCTTCATGAGCGAGCAAAACTGCAAATCCACTTTAGAATTGATGGTTGTGTTTTTGAGTAAAGTGTTTCTGACATAATGGGTATCAGTTTGCCTTTTATTCATGCACTGTGTTTTGACCTAAAGCCTGGCACACAAATGGATCTTGAAAATCTGAACAAGAATTATTTTTCATTGTTAGAGACCCCACACACAGCGACAGATAATGACAGATTCAACCGTCTTACTCTCATACTGAGACAAACCAAGTCTCGACTCGCAAAACTCAAAATCTTGCACTGTCAAATGCAACTAAAACAAGCTAAATGTGGCTAGCTAGCTAGCTAGCGGCTACATCCACTGCAGGAGCAAACTCCTCTATTTGTCAGTTCTCTCTGATTGTGGTGTTTCATGGGAAATGTATAACACTGATGTCGTTGGTCAATCAAAGTTGGTTCTCCATTTCTGACATCCATCTAACTTTTGCTTCAAGTTCACCATCATGGCTGTGGCTGTGTTTGGTGTGCTTCCTCTTTCAAATTGGGTATCCTTCTGTTCTGCATTACAATATTGGACAAAGAAACTCAGCTGGCCTTAATGTTCCCATCAGATAACAGGGTTTCTCATTGTAAATATTGAATTTCTAATATAAGGAAAATTCTAATCTAATATATATATGCAGATCATAGAGGAAAAGATCGCTCTCAGGGTAAATCTCAGCTAAATCTGTCAGGATAATCTCTAGAACCAATAAATCTGCCTTTACTGACCTTGGTCAAAAGGGGGATATGTTGCAAATAAACAGCATGTGTGCCAGAATGCAACTTGCTTTAGTTGCCCCTGGAAGACTGGCACAAAATTTAACAGAAGCAGAAACAAACAGGACAGTCTATGTCTGTTTTTGTGTGGAGGAATGCTAGCTTAGATCACAGACTGTGGAGATGGAGGGGGTATGAGCTCCCACCAGGAGTAAGCAACTAAATAAGCGGAGTGAAAACAATCACTTTAAGAGACACAAAGCAGCAGTGTCCTTAGCCTTGAGGTACTTGTATTTACTAATAATCTGATGCACAGCGTGGAAGCCTTATGGACTTGACTTTAAGGGCTCTTAAAAATCTCCAGTAGCCAGTAAAAAGGCCCCTTTCTATCCTGGTAAAAACTATGTAAAGCATGGCCAGCAAAATGTTTATGTTTTCAATGCAAGGAAGTGATGTAAGAAAAGCCAGGGAAGTGATTTCAAGCATGGAGACTTGCATGGCAGAAAATGATAGAAGAGCATATGTTAGATGAGTAGATCTATGGATTCTCTTATGCCATTCCTTTATATCCCTTCACAAACGGGGTCTGTTTGCTCGCCTTCTCACACACACAGACACCTAGCTCATCAAAAAGTTCATGGAGAGGTAGCTTGCTATTATTCAGTGAGCTAACATATCAAATTAACCATCCCTCTAATAAGCACACATGAGATTCAACAGCCATGCATAAAAAACGCTCTGTTTACACTGAATATTCATAAGCCAGTGAAATAAATTAAAATGCTTCCTACCTCTGTTAATTGTCATTCTGGCGGAGAAGATGGGCTTGGCAAAAAGAAGGGAAAAAGAGCAACCAAGGTAGAGTGAGGTGAATTAGGAGTCAGGGAAAGTAATAAAACTTTTAAGGACACCAAATGTAAATCCGACACAATATTGTCATAGAAGTGCCATGAAGAACATATTCCAAGGTGTTCATACTAAAAAAAAACTGCTGCTCTCATTCACCAAACACACTCAGCATGCAGTGAAGATGAAATTCAAAGCTGTGTTTTCTTTGTCAATGAATGACTGCTGCAGGAGGCAGGAGCCCTGGCCAACATGAAGGGCTCTCAAAGCAATGGAGGGGTGGGGAAAATGTGGTTTTGATTTCAAATTCAGGCTGAAAATCCATCAAGATTTGCTCAGCAGATGCATCTGTCAAGCGAGTGGCGACACACAAGGTGGACTGTATAATCACATTCTCTTTGGCTGGAGCAGAGCACAGGTATTTGTATACATGTGTTTATTTGTGTGCATGGGGGTGCATATTTGCTTCCAAGGCAAAGATGAAATCTATATTCATTACTGGACATGTTGAGTTATCTCAAAACAGATAGGAACCAAATCTTTGCAAAAAAAAAATCCTGAATACACATATACAGAGTGGAATAACTGCTTTATGTGTGTCTGTGCATGTATGATATAGCTCACATCACTGCAGAATATAGGCATTTTATACTTTCTTGACTGAAGCGATGGACTGTTATTGATAATATTCAGTATTTAGACAATGCATAGGAGAATCTGCTGGAGAAGACAAATCTGTTCCAATCCTCTCACACATTTCTTAAAAACTTGAGTAGTGTTATCACAGTGGAATCAGCTTTTTTCTCCTACCACTAGCACTCTTGCACACCCCTAGGCAGACATGCATCTGCATCATTAGAGGTATATTAATTGCTCATCAGAGTATCACATGTGCTTTGTCATTAATTAATTAATTAATTAATTAATTAATTAATATAGATCAAGGTATGAGCTGTACAAATGCAAATACAGTTGGAAGTCTTTTACAGCCTTTTGTTAGTGGTGGGAAGTAAACTTGTATCAGTACACTCACTAGTAAAATTTCTGCCGTGGAATAGACCGGTTTAAGAACATTTGAGGTACTGTAGTGCACCGTGAGAGTAGCAGGAATACGTGACAGGCAATGGCTCAGTCTGAGTCCAGTCACCAGCATGTTCAGCTGTTTCAAGCATCACCTGTTGGTGTCATGAAGTGCATGAACCGCATCAGTAAGGTAAAACATGCTCTCTCCTCTACAAGTTTGATGTCTGTACAGCAACATAAACAGAGTGCTCTCTTTGCAGAGGATCCTTGTTGGCCTGTTGGGGGATTTAAAACCAGAAGCAAGCTGCAACGGATCAACTCGGTTTGTCCTGAGCCCAGCACTGCAGCAACTTATAAAATAATAGCTAAAACAGCTATTTAAAGGTGTTTTTAAAATGTTGACTTTTTTGTTTTAAATCCATGATGATTCAAAGAAGCAGGTCGTGGTGTTAAACTAGAAGCAGCTTTAAACACGGCAGCTCTGTAAACTCACCGGCACCTCTGCTCAAGTTATCAAACACACTAATTTCAACATGTTCTTCACAATTCAAGTCCATAGTTGTTATTTTGCCCAAGTGCTTTTATTGTTATCGTCCTCATCGGAAATAAGAACTGCTGTCAGAAGCAGCTGGACACACCGCAGAAGGGGAGAACTAACCTGTGCTTGCACATGAGTTGAGTATACCATCACAGGCTTGTTTTAGCAGGAGAAGGGGGGTTATAAAACCTGACAATGCAAATAAATGTATTATCCTTTGTGACTGTGCAGAACTGTGATATAATACTGTGACACAAAGGGTAAAAATTAGGAATTATTAGGCCTTATCACAGATCTCTACCTCCAATACAGCTTAAAGTGGCAAAGTATACCCATCGATGATCTCATAACAAACTGCAGTATGAAGTGACAGTCATAACCAGCAACAGCGCAGAGAGGATGGTTGTTTTGGTAACATAAATTAGATGCTATATAACATGGTCCTAGTCTTTTTGGCATGATCCATTGGTGACTGAAGGGAAAATCTGAAGCCATAATGATCATGCTATCTCAACCTAACTTTCAATCAGCCTAGAAACAGAGCTGAGACGGGTCTTTGGCCTCCTGGGAAACAGCCCGAATGTGCCTGGCTGCAGTCATATCAATCACTCCCAACTTACATCATTTTTAGATTTAAAATAAATGACAAATTTGGAAAAAAAAATCACCCCCCACACAGTGTGCTAATAAAGAATGAATTCTTCAGTCCTAAACAGTTTATTTTGACAAGATAAAAAAACATGTATGTTGCTGCTGCAAAAATGGGCATGTTTTGGGGAAGATGGGGGAGGGGTCAGGTGTTATTTTACGGCATAGTTTTTCTTTAACAGGATCATATATAGAGATAGGTTCCCTGCAATTAAGAGAGGTCTGGCTACTGACCTCAGTACAGTACATTTCTGACTCTCACAGACCGTTCATCTGAGACACCGTATATCTCAGAAAGGAAGGGCTGTAGTTTTGCATTACATTGTACTTTCAGTTCTAGATTTTTTTTTAAATTCAACTTTATATATAAACAAAGTGTGGCAATTGTACTTTTACAATAACCCCATTGAAAACATTACAGACTAAGCAACATTTCATAAATAAAAGCGAGAAGAAAATCAGGGGTCTAATCTAGGAAATAATAATGCATAGATCTGTTTAAGAGTTAGCTACACGAATAGTGGCTGGCTTTGGCCTCGTTCATTAAAACCAGCATAGCCATGTTAGCTATGTAATTAACGTTATACATAAGCCAGTGTAGCTACGTAAGCTTTAGCAACATGAGCTTTAGCAAGCATAGTTAAAGCTAACAAGCTACATAAATAATGTACCACCATAGTGTACATAGTTGCATTGTGAGCTTAGCTTTAGCTACGTTAGCTATATAGCTATATAGCTACTAGGTTGGCAACATAAGTTTTAGCAAATGTAGCTAAAGTTCACTTAGCTTTGCATAAAGCGTAGATATGCATCTTACAGAGCTGCTTTGTGAGCTTAGCTTTAGCTCCATTTGCTATGTGGCTTATGCAGCTAATGGAGCAACATAAGCTACACTTGCTGTGTTAGAATGTTTTCAGGGAACACCAGCTCTTTTCCTGTGAGGAGACTGTTTGCTCTGCTGAATGTTTGTAATTGGGTTTTGCAGATCAGGTTTTTAACTTCAAACTTTTGGTGTCCTACCCTTACCTTAACCCTTACCCTAACCCTAAATGGAAGTTTAATATGATTTTATTTAGAAAGTTTTAGCGTGTATTTCCATTCTGAAACATATGACAGGTTGCAAAAATAAATACAATTAAAAAAAAAAAAACACATTATCAGTGCTCTTCTTCAGAACATTTGAATTCATTTGAATGAAATCAAAGGGACACTTAAAGATTCAGTGAGCCTGTACCTAGTATGTTCACCCAAAATAAATCTAATAAAGTCCAAAAAATTTTAAGCCATCATAAACTAAAAGACTGTAAAAAAAAATGTTCAACTTCTTCCCCTTTTTGTCTGCTTCCCGCCCACAGTGTGAAGTAATGTTGGTGCAAAACTAAAACACACATCATACCTCCTCCAGTCATTATTAGCTGGCACTCATTTGATATCGGATATTAAATAAGTTGTATTGGACCATTTCTACATCCATGTTGTCTCTTGAACTAATTTAAACTTATCTGTCCTGTAATTTCAGCTTATTTCTTCATTTATAGCCAACACATCTTCACAGCTTCTGTAAGGTACAGCTTCTAGCTATCCTTGCTTGTTCTGTTAGCCCAAAAAACACTGATACACTAAGCACACTAAAAAAGGATACTTCATTTATTTTAAATGGGTTGAGCGTTGGGTTACAACTACTAAACCTTCCGGTTCAATTTTACTGACTTTTTTAGGTCAAATTCTTAGACATTTTGAAGGAAGTGGCGCTGAAACTGTTCTCCACATGTCACTGTGGCATTGCATTACACACATCAATTATTGACTCTGCTGGAGAGACACTTACTTGTACTTTCCCCATTTGCTGCATCAGAGCCTAGCACCTTTCTGGAAGCATATAACAGTGTCATCCTAGCACTAAAACCAGCAAATAGAGTGGGTACCTGAATGCCTGAGCGAGATAGTCACAACACAATAACCATAGCTGTGACAAGTTAACAAAAGAGAACAAAATCTTTTCATTTGTCATTAACAAATAAAACATTTAAGTCATGTTATATAACTTCAAGGTCCAAAAGTTATTTCTTTAACTACAGCTTGGGGGTTTTGCTGTCACATGCACTTCATACTAATTAAAAGCATGGCTATTAAACAATTGGATCAGGGTCATTGATTTTGAACAGACAGCAAAAGTAAGTGTGCCATTCTCTCTGTGTCCCAGCAGAGCATATGTGACAAAAACTTAAGACTTTTTGATAACTCCCTGCAATGCTCACACAGTATGGGGCCTCAGAAATCAAAGCCTATTTTCCATGAGTCATTAGCTGGTTGTGAGTCACCCATCTGCCATGATGTAAACTCCCTCCTAAGAGTTGTCATTCAAGTTAAATGGAATCAATGGTCCATGTCGGATACTTTTTTTTTAGGTTTTGATAGAGAAGGAGAAAGATTTTAAGCTGTTTGCCCTCAGTGGTAAATGAACAAATCAATCTGTGTCCACTTTAGGAGAGTTAGACCACTCTACAGTACATGAGAGGAGTGAGGTGAGTTTCTATATGGCACAGCTGCAATTGAACTGTCAACTTAACCACTTCATGGTTAAGCGAGTGTAGCAGAGAGGAGAATGCTATATGGAGTGCATGTGTGCTTATATGGGCAAATGTACCCTGTGCATGTCATTCATCTGTGCCTGTGCCTCCACGCCTGACTGCTTCATTGTATTATGTGCACAGGGGGCCAGGAGCTCACAGCAAGACATCAGCACCACACAGAAAATGCATTGGAGTCGCTTCTGGTCAGCTCAATTCCTCATACAGACTCATACCCTGTGTCCTTTGCTCTGGAACGCAATGAAACAGAGCTCCATCCAGAGCTGGCTTCACATCCTGCCTGCTCTCCAACCCCCTCCGGAGTCCAAGCTTGCGTTTCAGCCAAATAGATCTTAACTAAAAAGGTTACTGATCTCCCCCTTTCCTATCATTCTCCATCACATCCATGTGTGACCTAATGTAGCCTAAGAGTGAGCCACACACGGTAATGTGTATCTAAAGAAATGAAGCATCACTGGACATGCTTGCATGCTTTAATAGTTTGCCAGGGATGCTCACATGATGAAAACTGTGAGAAAAACAAGCGCACATGCACTCAGACACTGACCAAAGCTTTGAGCTTAAATGGAGATAAGAAGATATAGCAGTTCTGAAGTGCGCTGAGGGAATAGGAGGGTCAGAAGCCAACCACAAATTACTGTCAAAATTGCAAGAATTTGCGTTGGCGCACATTTTTAATTTTCCTCCTTACTGTTACTAACACTTAAGATGTAAGTGGTCATAGCCACAGTCGAGTTAATTTAAACGCACTGCTGCTAATTAAGACCTGATTTAGCATGTGTCTCGTATATTTCTGGAAAGCAATGAAGCGCAGCATAAAGTGCAAGTTCCCTGCATCTGAAGTTGAAATACTGGCTGAGAAAACCATTAAATATTTCTTAACTGCAGTCATGCAGTAACCTCAGTGGCAATGGAGAATCTGCAATAATAAATCACCTCCAGACACCATTTTTATAAAGTTCCTTTCTCTCTGCATTCAAAGGCTTTAGAAGCTCTGAGTTTCCCGATTAGGAGTGGTCCCCTGCTCCAGAGGGGGGTGTACCTTTTTTTCCAAAAGTTTTTTGTTTGTTTTTTAACTGTTCATATAATGGATATAAACTACATCATACTAAGGTGGCATAAACTCCCTCACCCTCTCCATCAAACTGGACCCAGTGGGACAACTACCCCATCTTGTGACTGGGAATATCATAAACTGACATCACATGATTTTTGTGTGTATTTTAATCATATAAAATAAGGTGGATCTTACCTTTTAGAACGCCATAGATATGTTGGCAAGTGTGAAGAATCTATGAACCGCAGACTACAGATCCTGCTGTCACAGAGCGATCACTGGATTAAGGTCAGAAGGAAAACAACACAGATCCCACATGTAGCCACTTTACTTCTCGCTAATTTCAGCTCAAAGCCACAGAGCTATTCTTTCACAACCTGTGAGGGAAAAACTTCGGTAAAATGTGTTTTTTTTAATTGTTCAAGCACAAAACGCAACACAAAAGCCACTAATTGCCCTGCTATTACTGCTGTTTCCTAATCTACTGCCATTCAGGTTTGGGGCTTGTTTTCATACAAATTGGGGAAGGGTTACTCAGGAGGTCCAGATGCGATGTTAGACTGCTCTTATCAGTACAGCATGAAAGGACATTGCGTCTTACAAAACTATGAATACTCACAGGAAAACTTAATTTAAAAAAACTGTTGTCTGCATTTGACTGACTCAGTGCAAGGCCACCCATTAGGTGGGATAAAGGGAAGAGCTTTCTGGGGCCCAGCCCAAACTGGGGGGCCCATTGTAGCCAGCAACATCATGGTCCATTGTAAAGTCAATCAGTGATAACCACACTGTAACCTGAATAATAACCCCTCTTATCAAAGCAACAAAAACTGAATTTTTTTCATTTATGCTGTGGAACAATGTTGCCTTTTTAAAAATGTGAAAAATGTGATTTCCTTTACTTAAAACACAGTTTCCTTTCTTATCGGTGATGTGGAACAATGTGGAAGGGCACACTGATGTGAACAATTAAGGAAATGAATATCAGATTTCAAAGCTGAGTCCTGTTGTACAGAGTTGTCAAGATGCCAGACAATAAAACAGAAGAAAACTGAGGCAACTTTAATAGAAAATAATTCAAGAATTGTGAAAAGAGGCAAAAATAGTTGAAAATCTGCAAAAAATTGTTAAAAAGTGGCAAAAATGAGTGACTAAAATGAGAAGCAAAAGAAGTGGTACCATGGACAAAGAGTAGCAAAAATGGTAAAGTAATGGCAAACCTGAGTAAAAAAGGGCATAAATGAGCGAAAAGAAGCCCAAATGGGTAAATGCAGCAAAATTGGTTAAAGTTGCTATGAAAGTGGTAAAAATGAGCTGAAAAC
This sequence comes from Cheilinus undulatus, assembly GCF_018320785.1. Taxonomy (NCBI): domain Eukaryota; kingdom Metazoa; phylum Chordata; class Actinopteri; order Labriformes; family Labridae; genus Cheilinus; species Cheilinus undulatus. Next base: position 18,865,201 of record NC_054867.1, on the reverse strand, counting down.
TGCAAAAAATGGTCTAAGTTACAAAAGCGTAGCAAAAATTGACAAAATATAGTAAAATTCTGATTAAAAAAAGTGGGCAAAAATGGGCAAAAGTGGCAAAACAGTAGCAAAAATGTAGGGAAAGCAAAATTACTTGATGTTAACCAAAGAAGTAATAAAAATTAGCGGAATGCAGCAAAAAAAAAAAAAAAAAGAAAAAAAAATGGTTAGAGTGACAGAAAAGTAGCAAAAATGGAAAAATTACTACAAAATAAGGATAAAAGTGCCAAATAAAAGCAGAAAAAATGGGTAAAAAAATGACAAATTTGGCGATAGTTGCAACAAAGGTGGTGAAAATGAGCTTAAACTGAGGTAAAAGTTCCAGATATAAGTAGCTAAAGGGGTATATAAGGAAAAACTGCTTAAAGTTGCAAAAAAGTGGTCAAAATTACTGCAAAATTGGGATAAAAGTGCTAAATAAAATCAAAGTTGCAACAAGGTGGTGAAAATGAAAAAAAAAAAAAAAACAGGAAAATATGGCAAACTGGGATAAAAGTGCCAAATATACGTAGTTAAATGAGTAAATGAGGCAAAAATTTGGTTAAAGGTGCCAAAAAGAGTAGTAAAAATTAGCTGAACACAGAAAAAATTGGTATAAGTTTTCAACAAAGTAGCAAAAACTGACAAAATACAGCAAAACTATGAAAAAGTGCCAAATAAAAGCAGCAAACATGGGTAAAAAGTGGCAAAACAGTGATAAAAATGGACAAAAGCATCAAAAAACAGTTCATGTTGCCAAAGTGGTAAAAATGAGCATAAGGCAGCAAAAAAAATGGTCAAAGTTACAAAAAAGTAGCAAAATTTCTGCGAAATTGGGATGAATGTGCCAAATAAAAGCAGGAAAAATGGGTTAAAAGAGGACAAGGGGTCGCAAAAATGGGTGGAAACAGTTTGGTGAAAAGGGGTTAAAAAGGGGCCCAGCCAACTCTGTGGGCAGCCCTGACTGTGTGATGGGTGTGCCAGTTTGCTTGGCATCAGAGCGCTGGGTCTGTGTTCGAGAACGACGTCAACATAGGATTGGTTCAAGGCACATTCACGAGTTGGATGGAGGCTGCAGACCCAATCATGTTAGAAATCGTACCAGCATTCTAAACAAGATACTTCTCAATCAGCTGAACAGGACAATGAGATGGGTAAAAAATGTAAAAATACGCTCTGCTAAAATAAATAATAATAACAAAAATTGCATAAACTGATATGGCTCTATTTTGAGTAGTGGGGATCATCTTGGGCTAGCAGGCATATAAAAGTTCGAACACATTTTTTAATCTCACAGAGCTGCCACTTTTCATGCATGGGAAAAATTTCTATAACTCAACTATAGCTATAGGAAACTGCTGTCTGACTTGTCAGTGTCTAAAAAGACACCACTCATCCAGCGTTAAATATATCAATCCTAAGTCTAGGCTAGGTTTTATAAAGCCGTCTTCTTCCATTCACCCAGAGTTTTCCCTCTCTCCATTTTTTCCCTGTACCACATGTAATATAGGTACTGTCATGAAAATATATAATCTTCCCCCTGTTCACTTTATCTTGTCTGCATTGTAACCAGGGCCACTGAAAGCAGCACCCCAGGCGCTGGAGCCCAGAGGCAGCAGGAAGAAGAGTGGCACCTCGATGGCTGACAACAGAGCTGAGTGCATTATCAGAAAAGTCACTGCTGTAGTTGGAGGAGACGCTGAATAAAATATAAAGCTTCTGAGGATGGATACACTCACTGTATGGTACTTAAGTGTGTGGGGGGAAAGAAGTAGCACAGGATATGTAGGGGATGGAAAAGAGAGCTTTGTGTGGGAGTGTACAAATATGTGTTAAAACCGTCTTTGTTCATGAGGGGACAATGTGTTTGTGATTGTGTTAAAAGAATAAAATTAGACTCTGAGTCACTTCCTTGGCTTTCTGTGGGTTTGTGGGGGCAATGATCCAAATGTAATCAAGGATTAAACATAAATAAATTAAGAAATTAAAAAACTGAACACGCGAGGTTGTAAGAGAAATTAGCCAATGAGAACATGATGAAAACCAAAGCAGACACAACTATTAAGCTAAAAAAGTGCACGGGCAAACAGCATAAAGGCACAATTAAACTTGATGAAACATCAACCCTGATTAGATATGGTTATTTGCATTTCCTGTAGCAGAGCCATGGAGCCACACGGCACTGATAGTATCACCATTTAAAGCTCCTGTGGGGACTTTTAAGCCGGTTATTAAACAGACTGAATTAAATGCTACCTCTACATGATCTACAAGGTCAAATAAGTCCATCAGAAACAGCACTGGTAATTTCATTGTTAATAATAAAGCCTGAAACAGGGGCTTGTATCACACGAAGTAATACATCCTGCTGTGAAAACAGCTTTACTTTACATTTTCCATGGCAAATATTCAGCATGAGAAGGACAGTATGTAGTAGTAACGAGTACTGCTGCAATGTCACTTGTATTTTCAAAAACATTATAGGGCTATAAGGATGAAAGAAGAAAAAGTACTAAATAAAAAACTAAAAAGATTTTAAATGTGTAACACAGTGAGTAATAATAACTGAAACTCTTGTCTATTACTTGTTCTTCTATCTCTTGGGGACCAAAAGTGATTAAAAAAATCTTTTTTTTTTTTTTTTTTTTTTTTTAAAGATTTATTTTTTGGCCTTTTCATGCCTTTATGGATAGAGGAGAACAGTGGACAGACTCAGAAACAGGGATGAGAGCGGGGGTGAGACATGCGGCAAAGGGTCATAGGCCAGGTTCAAGCCTGGGCCGCCCACATACAAAAAGTCTTCAAAACATTGTTTTGAACTTCGAAACAGCCTCTATTTGCTGACAAAGTCCTGGTATCATCCATATTGTGGGTTAGTTGTTGTTTTTACGAAAAAATATATTGAAAAAGGAAAAGGGTAATTATATTTGATTGGGTGATTTCTTTCAGTTTTGGCATGGTGCTTTCTCAAGTGACAGCTCAAACCCTACCTGAGGCTTTTAGACCAGGGGTCGCAAACTCATTTAGGGGGCCGGATTTGCTCCAACGAGACATCCTGTGGGCAATATCAATACAACCGACGACTAATATATAGGCTGCTGTAATGTTTATAAAGAGAAATGATCCAATATTAGATGCAGGTAACATTTAATAAGTGCTGCATGTTTGCAAACAAAAGGGTTAATTAGCTACTTTAGAAAGAGAATTTATTTGCAAGTTATCTAAATGACAGTTTTTACAGATTTTAACATTTTTAGAATCCACTGATGATGAATTTACAAGACTGGAATATTCATTATAAATATACATTCAGCATGACTGTTTATGGTTTTAAAACAGCAACCTGTTCACAAAACCTGATCTGAGACCAATTTCACCTGACCTGGGATCAGTTCACAGAGTCCAGAGAGGAGAATGAGAGAGCGAAAGGAGGGAGGGGGAAGGAGCAAGAGAGAGGATCCTGGTAGATTCATTGCACTGCTGCACTTTTACTGCTTATAGAGCTGCAAACCCTCACCTGCTGAGTGAAAACTTGACTTTTAAACACATGTATAAGCCCTAAATTCGTTCTTCTGCATGTCCACTCTATCTGAATCCCCCTGACATCCCTGCACGTGTGATGAACTGGGCCATCTCCGTGAGTCATACTGGATGCATTTCAGCACTGCACTAAAACCAAACATGCCAACCTCTCATGCCATAGGACAGCCTGTGTCCAGATTAGGATTGAATGTTCAATTATAAAGAATTGTTTTTATTGTTATGAGAGGAATTTTTACTGTTTGATGAGACCTGGAGTTAAATATGCCACAGGATTTATAAACGATGTCCTGTTTGAACTTCAGTGATCAAGACCATAATTTCACTTCTTGTTGACATAAAATTAAATCGTATGTAAATAAATTTAGTTGATATTATTTTGGCATTACAGATTGTAATAATGAGGGATTAAATCAGTCAGGAAATTTAACTGACTCGCTCACCAAAACAAGATACGATGTCTACGTTTGTGGCTGACGGACTATTACACAGGGAAAACATTTAAACATTAAAACTCAGACAGAACCCGAGCCCTGGACCAAGCAAAAATCACTGATGCCTTTGCCCTAGACCATAACAACCGGAAGACTGTTTTACTATGAAGACATCAAAAGAGCATGTTTTTTCACTGCAGTGTGTCAATTAAATGTTTTTGGAGATTAAGGTATCTGTTTTGAATTCTTGTTCTTATCTCTTAATGCTTTTTCATATTATGGATATAATATGAATTGAGCCTTTTGTTGGCTTTAAAGCTGAAGTGTTGTTAATTGGCAGCAGAAACTGGTTGAATTTTGTAACTGAGGCTGTAGTGTGTGTGCGTAAAAGGTGTGGGCCACACTAACACTACACTTTGATGTCACGTGGGGGACCACAAAATATCTTCCCGTGGGTCGCAAATTGGCCTGCAGGCTGCAAGTTTGAGACCCATGTTTTAGTCTGTGTGTAAACTGGAAAAAAACCCTTGGTTTTAACTTGTTATTGCTATGACTCAACTAAAAGGTCAATTCTAAAGGGGGCTAATGATTTTGACCCAGGTAGTTTTTGGTTTTATTGACATAATTTTGTTTCTGTGTGCAAAATAAAATAATGTTATCATCCAAAATAAAACTATGATGTTTGGAAAAGCTGTCTTAAAAACTCTCCAGTCTCCACTGTTTAACTGCATTTAGGAAATACTTGGGCTAAAAATTTTGTCCTCAACTGTATATATAGTACTGTGCAGAAGACATGTTTGGGACAAAAATTGAGGCTGAAGTAAGGTGTAGATGTGGCAAGTAAGCCAGGTGGTAAGAAGGATTGACACAGCCCTGGTCATGCTCTGGATGGCCTTGCATATTACCAAGGGCATGGGAAAATAATCCATTGAAAATAAAGTCCACACCTTTAGGGCGGAGTAAGTGGTGGACGTGGCATACACAGGAAGTTGCTGTCAGCTTCTTCTTTACATTTATACATTTAATAACTCTCAGTCACAGTATTAACTCTTGTTTCATTCAGAGCTGGGATTTGAAGTGCTGATGAATCGCACTGCATCAAAAACATATCTGCAGACAGGCAACCGCAGTAATTATAGTTAGCAAGTACTTGAGTACTGAAACTAAAACAAGCCAAGTTGTTTTTATGAACAGTGCCTCCAATTATAAGGAGAGATTGGCTTATTCTAATAAATAATGGACAGACTTTTGTTATTTGTAAATTGACCATTGTGTTATTTCTGATTCAGAAAGGCAGCAATAAAGCACATCTACATTTTTAAATGTTCATGCAATTTTATATTTAATTGTCCAATCTGCATAACCTTCTCTCTGTCTGAAGACATTACTGTTAGTAGTAACTGTTAGTAATAAACACCAGGAGTGGAATAAATTCTGCATCTGACTCCAGATGCATATGACTGGTTATTTTAGATTGCTTACTTTAGTGAGTGAGCCTGATTCTATATTAGAGGGAAATATGACATATTAGACCCACTGTACTGCTTTCCCACAAAGTAGATTTTTCTTTCACCATTTTCTCAAACCAGAGAGAAGTTAAGAAGTTGCCATGGCTTAAGAGTGGGACAGTCCATTTCCTGCTCCTCACAGATTTTGTGCATTCATATGGTATGTGTACCACATGGCTCTCTACTCACTGAGTCTCTTTGCAGCCTCCAGTGCCTCAGAAGCTGTGTCGGCCACATAGAAGCGCTGGACAGCCACACCACTCTCTTGCATCAGCTTCTTGCTCTGGTACTCCTGCAGATTCAGCCATCTCCGAGGACTCAACCAGGTGCACTGGATGGGAGAAGAGAGGGAGTGAGTAGATAAGTGTGAGACTTGTAAGTGAGAGATAGTTATCACGGCGCTGTTAAAATGAGGTGCACGGTTTTCAGCTCTCTGCTGCAGGTGTTTACATTATAAACCAAACATGTCTGACACCTTCCTCAAAGTTCACAAGCTACCCTCCTCTCCCCAATCCCTCTTTCTATCATCTCCTCTTGCTGTAATGAGCCGGGCAGCAGGGCCTAAGCTGCAGGACAGGTCTAGAGCTGTTAGCTCCATCTGCAGATGCAGGCCCTGTCAGCTCCAGCTGTTGCTGCTATTAAAAGGAAATTGGTTTTTTAATGTGATGGGGAGACACAAGCTGTATCCCTCCACAATCCCTCCTCACCAGCAAACACTACTGTGCACATGGGCTGATGTTTGTGTGTACCAACTGGCATGAGAGAATGCATTTATTTTAAAGGAGGGGTCCTCAGGGAGTTGTTAGGAGAGAAAGGTGGTTAAAGAAAAGGAATGTGATCTAGATTATGGTTTTGATTGCAAACAGTGCTTCCTTTAGTGTTTCTCCACCCAGTGAAGATCAAACTAAACACATAGTGGTGGCATACTCATTACTTTGCTGGCTAAGTGAAGTATGACTGACCCTATTGGCCATTTCATGCTATTCTGGAAAACATTTGTCACTTGAGACACATAAACATAAAAAATCACATTACACACTGAATTGTAAAAGGTTATGATGTCCTGTACATTGTTTAGATTTACTGTATAATTTGCCTTTGACAAATACAACCATTACTTTATATTTCTGTTATATTATCAATGATTATCGTCAATACAGAAGCTCTATCACACCAGCTGTGCAGGATCGATATTCTCCTTTTAACAATAATCCCCAGTTTTCGAAAGAAGCTGGCTGCTTCAGGTCGGTTCTGTGCTTAACAGCAGGGAAAAAACACATTTCTGTGAGGACAAACACACCGCCAGAAATGAGGCAATAACATCAAGCAGTGCACCACACTCTGAAATTGAATCTGAATCCGTCTGTTACAACACGGCCAAATATTACAGGATCAAATTGTGGGAAGATTTCTTTGATATTAGTTTCAAGGAATATGTGATTATAAGAAAAAGTAGTAGCTTGACAGGACGTCACTGACTAAAGCGATTTCAAACCTAGGAAATTAAGTTTTAAGAGAGGGACAACTGAATAAAAGTAGGTGTTATTTTCATAGGTGTATTATACTGAAAAGGATAAATGAATACTCATCTAGTGTGTGGCAGAGAATTTTACATTACACAGCGACTCACAGCCTTGTCAAACTAACCTTTCAAGGCTAAGAGAGCTAGAAAAAAAAAAAAAAATTAACCCGCTGGTCCCACAGTTTGAATTAAAATGGGCTGGAAGTAGGGGTGTTAGATTCTAAGATCTTAGATCGTGAAGAAATAGAATGTATCAGCGATCTGTTAAAGCTAAGAGATAACGAGAATCGCATTCTACTTGAATTGATCTACGTTAACTCACTCTCTCCCCTTCAGCTTCCCAGTGGAGCGGGCGTCGATGGCTGAAAATGAGACTGAAACTGACAATTAAAAGAACTCTAAATAGTCTATATGGAACCATCAGGGTCAAGGGAAATTATTTGCACAATCTGCACAAAGTTTGAAAACTGTTTTTGACAACTTTTGACACTTTTTGTTTCTTTGATAAAGGTGGTTATTATTCAAGCTAAATATAAAACATAGGTATCACAGACTGACTTTACAATGAACCAAGATTTTCCTGACCTCCATGGGCCCCTCATCTGGCTGACCACAGAAAGCTCCCCTTTCTATCCCCCCTTATGGGCGGCCTTGCACATAAGCACAGATAACGATCTGCTCGTATTTTGCCGTCTACATGGACTGTCTCTCCTGTGACAGAGATTGCACATAATTTGATGAGGACCCATCTCATTTACAAAAGTGTGTGGATATAAAACCTGACATCTGACATCTGTGGTGCTACTGTATGCACAAAGGCCACAAAATGGTCCAAATATTTTGGCATGTGCGAACACAAACAGCAAACTTTAATCCCCTTGACTTTACCAAGAATTTTTAGGAGGGAATAAGCACTGTTAATGATGCTGAAATTCTATGACCGGTGATTGATTGGCGTGATTGTTTAGTATGTAATGAAGGTGCTACTCTTTTCTGCTTCTCAATGTTCTTTAACACTCATATTATAAAAAGGTCCATCTGAAAAGTCCCAGTCTCATTTGTTCTATAAGGTCTACTGATGGCCAGTCAGCTCTTGACATGAACCCATTAGGACCAATCAGATTCTGCTTCTTTTTGCTGTAAGTGCTCTGAAGGTGGGAAATTGGTAAGAGCAGACAAAAAACACGAAGACCAGGCTAAAACCAAGCATATGGCTGACCACAACTATCTGGGATGCCTGTAGAAATGTCTGAATTGTGTGTTCAGGCGGAGTGATTTTTGTTGGGGTGTGTAATTGTGCTGTCCGAAAAGTGTAAAACATAAAGCTCTGTCGGCAGGAAACATTTGACCTGACACGCCACACCAAGTCATATTCACTGCATGAATATATTTGGCATACATCTGGGAAAGCTAATAGAATAAATAACACTGCTTTGTCAAAATATTTCCCAAATAAATAAAACTCTAAATGGAAAATGGGGAGAATAAATACACCATAAAACTGAAAGAATGACTAAATTGACATGTTTTGTCAATTTAGTCAAAAGCAATGTTACACCACCAGGTGACATCCTTATTTCTATGGAATTAATCGTTACTAGTGACTTAAATTTATCTAGCTCCATTCTCTCCTCTCTCTCTGTGGAGACTGAATGGTACACAGAGCCCAGAGCGACGTCATCCCCCCTCCCCTCCTGCTTGTGTTTTATCGCTTCTGATTCAGTGTTAATTTCCAGTGTTAAATCCATGATATTTCTCCACTGTGGGTAAATCTGTCCTGCATCTATGGCTATTCTGCCTCTCAGCTGTAGAAAGCAGGGACCCCAGGTTTGTCAGAGTGCAGACAACACACTACCATGATTTGGTACCAGATTCAGGCAAGAAAATAAATGCTTGGACTAAAAGTAAAGACTAAAATGAGAGGACTTTTATGGACTAAAACTAGACTACAATTTTTGGAGTTGTTGTCGACTAAAACTAGACTAAAACTTAAAAAGGACAGAAATGACTAAAATGTAACTAAAACTAAAATGCATTTCATTTAAAGACTAAAACTAAGACTAAAATGAAAAAAACCTGCCAAAGTTAACACTGTTTGGCTACACAGAAACACATGCACACAACACACAGACACATTGAGTCATTCACAGCCAAATATTGTTGGCAGAATGGTGAGGAGGAAATACCCTCCCTTTACTCTGTGCTCTTGTGTGGAGAGAGGACACATCACTACAGGAGGTGCGCAAAAATATCTTGTCTGCCAAGACAAGCTTTCAGTGTGGTTTTCAGTCTGGTTTTTACAAGAAATGTGGTCCAGTTCCTATTAAACAACAGCATTCTTACGGCGACATCCAAGCTAGCTAATGCTGCAGCTGTATCATGATACTGTCATATCATGAGGCAGAGGGAAATACCCAGCCCTACTGCCAAGATGGTCAGGACCAGTCAGTATATCGGTTGTAAACACTGGCAGAAAAAATGTATATCTGCTGTTACCGATATTGAACTTTTTAAGCTAACATCTACAGATAAAGATATCATGACAGTAATACTGGGCATTCCTACAGAAAATGTCATAAAAAGGCCAGAAACACATTAATTCTAAATTTCCTGTGCATGTAGACACTGTGTTACAAGACTAATTCAGTGTCTTTAAATTGGCTACCCTGTTTAAGTTCGTGTCATATTTCTGCCTTTTCATGTCTTGTGTGATAGACCTTATAGCAGGGTGAGTTACTAGAATAAGAACATTCTATCTACATTTAATCTGTTACAAAAAAAAACATCCCCTTTGCAAATGAAGTAGATTTTTGATACTGCACATTTAGGTTGCCTGACACCACATAAAAAACCAACCTGCAAAATACTGATATCAAAATTTGGTGACCAAAATAAAACATGACCATAAAAAATGTTTGCATGTGTCTGTAAAACACGCATTAACATGTAAGCATGTCTAAGAACAGTAACCATGACAACTAAAATGTTTTAGTGGATGTGTGTGCATGCTGTATGTAACCTGAAGAGAATGAATGTACATTTGTAACACTAAGTGTTGAAGGAGTCATATCTAGCTCCCAGTAAGCCATAACGGTTCATAGAGATTAAAGGATTTTTATGCTTTACACTCAGTGTAGCAGGGAACAGTCAAGCTAAACATTTTGGTAATCTGACACAAAGCACACTCCTCTATTGCTCTCAACTGGAAACAAAACTGCAGGACTGGTGATTCACACTTCATGCCAAAGTGACCCTCTCTGTGCCACAGCACACTGTAAGCATGCTTTCTCCATTTCAACTCTCACAGGAGGCTGTCGGGAGACTTCATTACAGCCAAATGGGTTGTTTTCTAGGCGAATAGTGCATGTTGATCCATACTGGCCTCCTCTCTTGCATAACTGAATACAGTAATGAGGGGCATCCACGGGTCACCTCTGCAGTCATGTCTGCGACAACGCGATATTCATATGCTTCAGTTATGACACTTTCTATGTGTGGAGTTGTGCTTTTCTATTCTTCCCCCGCAGCTCAATGTGACAACCATTATTGATGATGTGACTCTCACTGGAGTCTGGAGGGGTTCAAAGGCAGGGCAAGAGAGGCTGTATTAAGATCTACATTGCATTTAATTAATAAAACAATATATACAAGATGATAATACCTTAGAGAGTTTAGGGGATACAAAAATAGATTTGGCTGCTATAGATTCATCTGTATGTGTCTATTGTTAGGCAAAACTTTACTCTTTTTCCGCCTGTCGCTCATTCCTACATGTTCACTTAAGCGGAACATATCCCACAGCCTTTAACAAGCCAAGCTGCAGAACAAGTTTTCTCTGCTTTGTGGACTCATTTGACTGCTGTCAGGCACCTGCGGGGGCCTCCTCTCTTAAACCATCCACTTCCCTTGCCATTTAAACTGTTTGCCTTAGGAGGATCAGTCCTGCTGCCTGGATGCACATCTCCATCTGTCAGTCTGTCTTTTGGACAACAAGACTCGCAGCTCAATTTGGACATGCTGGTGGTTACGTCAATGAAACCCCGCCCCATGGGCATTCACAATGCATGGGTGCTGCACCTCGCAAACAGCAGGGATGACATGTTATCACCTCTGACTTTGAGAAAGAAAATTACTGTTCAGGATTAGTAGCATTCCCTGCTGGCTGCAGACTTCTGCATCAGTAACTCATGCATCACTAATTGTATCCAACAACTATTTATAACATGATGTGGAAATATTAATGTGATTTAAACAACGAAAAATGAAAATCCCCAAAAGTACAGGCCTACAGGTTGGTAAGTGGCAGAAGTAAAACTGTGTTGGCAAACCAAAATATCCTGGTAAGACAGACACAATCTTTTATTCTATTTACCACCCCTGAAATGGATGAATATTGTTGCCTATATTGCTTTGGACCATGTCTCACCTAGGGCTGAACGATTTGCAAAAATAATCTAATTGTGATTTTTTTGTTGTGATTGCAATTGAATATGCAATTATTATGTTCCTCGAATTGGGGATTTTTCAACACATTCAAGCAATAAATCATTCTATCTTATAACCTACATTCAGTCAAGAACACCTGTTTATACTGTTTAATTGAAAGATGGATATACAGTTTTTGTTACATGCGGAGAGGGCATGTAACAAGCTTTAAGCTAAAAAGGAGGAGGCTGGGGTGGAGGAGGTGAAGTCTTGCCAGCAGCAGCGTGGTGCATCAGCATTGATGTAAGCAAGGATTAGTGAGAAGTACTTCATATCTTAATGGAACTTTTTGTTGACACTTGAATTTTTGCATAATGTGCATTAAATCTCTGCTGCTGTAGAAAGTAATTATATCAAACTGGTATTCTGACACATTTCAAGTTAGAGAAATATTGCACATTCTGCAATTTGTAAATTGCAGGAGGCCATATTGCCATTTAATCTAATTTGCAATTAATTGCTCAGCCCTAGTCTGGCCCATGGCTCCTTTCCCGCATCCTCATAATCCAGTCTCTCATGCCGATTTTTTACTTTGTCCACTGTTGTATCAAACTAAGGTAGAGCCCCCCCCCAATAAATAAATACCTAAATAAATAGGTGTCATCTCAAGCGTTGCTGCTCACACTAGCCAAGTTGCTCTTAAGTTCAGAAGGCTCCATCGTCATCAAAAAGATGGAAGCGTGAGGATGAGGAGAAAAAGAGTCAAGCAGGCATCTCAAAATAACAGCAGCTTACAGAGAAGTCGAATCGGCCTGGAGGTGTCCCTCCAGGCACAGCCAGTTACCTGGGGCAAAACACCAGAGAATAGAAAAGAACCTGAAGCACTTTTTAGAATTTACCAGACCCAGGGACAAGATGGGCCATACCGAGCACACTAATAATGATGTACCCTGCTCTGCAGCTTGCATGTACCTGTCCTATGATGTACTTCTAATTTTCAGACAAATTAATTTAGTGCTTTGAATTCTTTAGAAAGAGGAATAAAGAGAAACTACGGATGCATGCTATTTGCTTTTTGCAGATATCTGCTATGCCATTTTTTCCAAACTCATTTCAGCTGACATCAATACTGATTTATACGTACTTTTTTTTTTGATCATAGGGTCTCCTGTGCAAAGAGAGGCTGTGTCAAGCAGAGCTGAGAGGGGAGTAGGGAAGTAGACAGTCTGGCAGTTGTTTTATGTACAGGGCTTCATTCAAAATGTTCAAGGCTCACATTTGCCTCTTTGTGTGTGGCACCCTAGGCAACCACCTATACCTGATGACAGATTAGTTCATTTTGCTGATATTCAAGGTCGATTTATGATGTATACAGTTGATATGTTCCTTCTATATGTCAGCTGAAAAGATCTCTATGTTATATGGCCTTCCATGAGAATAATCTCAAAATCTTACATGACACAATTCGACACAATTCAATACAAGACAACAAAAAACAATAATACAACAACAGAATGATAAGATACATGTGCTACCATAAAAAAGATAATGATACAAAGCAATACTACATGTTACCATATACGGCCTACCTTATGAATATCGATCTACAGTTAATTACTTGATTGTATCTGTATATTTATGTTAGACTGTTAATAATGGCATAATGTGAATATTCATGTTTGAGGTAAAAGCAAGACCTTGAGGCTATTCTTCAAATTAAATGATAACTTCTGTTGTCCTTTACAAAAGTCAGACAACCACATGAGGATTAAGTGCATAAAAATACACCGGAATGCAGGAAGTAAGGTGTTAAGAAAAGTCAGCCAAAACTGAAGACTGACGCTAAGCTAATACCAATCCATAGGGTTTAATATGACATTGGTCCACCCTTTGTCGTCCATGTTGGACAAGAAGGCCTGGCTCTCAGTCTCTGCTCTAATTCATCCCAAAGGTGTTCTATCAGGTTGAGGTCAGGACTCTGTGCAGGACAGTCAAGTTCATCCACACCAAACTCTCTCATCCATGTCTTTATGGACCTTGCTTTGTGCACTGGTGCACAGTCATGTTGGAACAGGAAGGGGCCATCCCCAAACTGTTCCCACAAAGTTGGAAGCATGGAATTGTCCAAAATCTCTTGGTATGCTGACACATTCAGAGTTAATTTTACTGGAACTAAGGGGCCAACCCCACACCATAATCCCCCCTCCACCAAACTTTACACTTGGCACAGTGCAGTCAGACAAGAACTGTTCTCCTGGCAACCGCCAAACCCAGACTCGTCCATCAGATTGCCAGATGGAGAAGCGTGATTTGTCACTCCAGAGAACACGTCTCCACTGCTCTAGAGTCCAGTGGCGGTGTGCTTTACACCACTGCATCCGTCGCTTTGCAATGCACTTGGTGATGTATGGCTTGGATGCAGCTGCTCGGCCATGGAAACCCATTCCATGAAGCTCTCTATGCACTGTTCTTGAGCTAATCTGAGGGCCACATGAAGTTTGGAGGTCTGTAGCAATTGACTCTGCAGAAAGTTGGCGACCTCTGTGCATTGTGCGCCTCAGCATCTGCTGACCCCGCTCCGTCAGTTTACATGGCCTACCACTTCATTGCTGCTGTTCCCAATCACTTCCACTTTGTTATGATACCACTGACAGTTGACTGTGGAATATTCAGGAGCGAGGAAATTTCATGACTGGACTTGTTGCACAGGTGGCATCCTATCACAGTACCACGCTGGAATTCACTGAGCTCCTGAGAGCGACCCATTCGTTCACAAATGTTTGTAGAAACAGTCTGCATGCCTAGGTGCTTGATTTGATACACCTGCGGCCATGGAAGTGATTGGAATGCCTGATTTCAATTATTTGGATGAGTGAGTGAATACTTTTGGCAATATAGTGTATTACATCATAATGGATCAAGTATGAGAACAGAGGCACATCTCTTGGCAAAAGTTGGCTTGGTGCAATAATCTCTGTTGTGAAAACTGTCAACTTCAACAGAGATTATTGCAGGAATTGTAGGAAGTTTTTACAGCTTAAAGTCATAATTATATTAGGAAAGAAAAGGAAAAAAAAAACAATGCCCTTCATTAACTGCAGCTGTTTATGAAATCTGTCACAGCAGTCAAGCAAAATCTGCATTCATTAACATATGGCTTGACACCATCAAGAGGTGAAGAAACAAGAAGCACCTAATTGCATTGTCACCCTTTTTGGTTAGAAATCTTCTCATTATTTATAAAAATAGAATCCACGCTACAAAGCAACATGCTGCTTGTTTAATTAAGAGAAGTCTTTAAATCTATAATTAAAAGTAGTGAAATATAACATTAATTATGAAGCTGCCAAGTTGAGAAGATATCTCAAGTTCAATGCTCTGAGGAGAACTTACTCTTTTTTTTAATAAACAACATAAGGTGATACTGGCTGACTAGAAAGCAAAAGTCATAAAAAAGCAGCTGAATTACAAAAAAAGTGAAGATGAGTTGCTCTTGTACCTTCTGTTTGAAAAGGGGACAAACCATACATAAACAGTAATCCCTTAGCAAAGATTAAATACCCTTAAATTAAAGAAAACTACAGTGTTGTTAAATGACCAAGGGGCACCCAAATTTAAACATGCTGGAACATGATTACAGGAACCGAATGACACTTGAGAAAACTTGAGAGCAGGATTAAGTAAAATACTTCCTTATCCAGCAGCCCTACCAGTTATGCAACTGTGTACTTAAAAATGTGACACAGAGGAAGTTACCACTAAGGAGAGATTGGTTTCCTCAAAAATCCCCCTCAGACAGATTTTGACCGCTAAGGCTTCAGTCACTCCTTGTCACAACTGATGCCATCAGAAAACAAAGTCATGATAGTGACGAGGTCTCGACACGAGAGGAATAATCTGACTGCTACACGTCTGCCTTGGAAGAAAGCAGTAAGAGGCTGGCAGCGAAGCAGGCAGGCAGGCACGCAGGCAGCTGGCCTGCAGTCTCCGGAGACTCTCTTTCTACAGTAATTATCATCAGCGGCACTCTGGAGACACTCCTGCCCAGTGCTTTACCTAACTACTGCTCTACTTCTCCCTTATACACACACAAAGGACGAGAATAGACATGCATGGGCTGGGCTGTGCACACTGGTGGAGACACATTATGGCACAAACAAAGTTGTATGCTCTGACATGGGCTCAAATGGCATAAATATTCACAACAAATTCATATACACACAAAAGCACTCAGGAACTTTCTCATGAATGCATCTGAGTGACAAGAAGTGGGACACGGTGCCAAGAGAGATTTAGAGCGCTGATGATGACACAGTATTATTCTCTATTAATTTATGCAGACAGGAAGGAACAAGGCAAAAAAATTAAAGAAAGCTCTTATTTGTTCTGGAGATTACACTGACTGGACAGATTTTTCTGGACGTCTATGGAGAAAACAGAAAAAGTCATACTTCTCTCACATAAACATCAAAAATTGCAACACTTTATTAATAGTATGCATCTTAAAATGATTCAAAAATTCTTAATACAGTGATCGGCTGTATCGAAAAGTATCTAAATTTTATAAATCTATTCACCAGACAGGTATGTGGGAAAGAAATTAGTTCATTAAATGCTTATTGCATTTTTTGTAACTAAAAACAAGAAATTATGAAATATCGGGAGCCTAGGACTTCTACTTTTGTTGATGTGTTACCAAATCAGGCAGCGTTTGGTTCACTTTCCCTGGAAGGTGAACCAGGGACCTTCTATTTGTGAGGCAACAGTGCTAACCCCTGCGCCACCGTGCAGCCCCTATCAAAACTGTGTTTATATTAATGTGTCAGGAAATTCCCTATTTTGCAAGTCCTTCACACAGGAAATCAGCCAGGGGACTGGGTAAGAGCTACATGCATGAAAAATCACATACATATTTATCAGGTCTAGACAAAGAAGCCTCTTGGGACCCTCTTCTAAAATGTACAAGAAACACAAACAGCTAAATGTCAAATCGTTATGTATTGAACAGGCTGCACATTTTAACAAACCCATCCACAGGATTTAATCTGACTCCAGATTTTTTCGTCTCATTCTACACAACATGGAGGTCTAAAGTTGAGCCAACCTTGGGTTTCACCAAAGAGCGGGGCTGTGATTGGGGACCAAATTTGGACTACCTATATGTATTTTCTTTGCAGTGTACCTACACAAATACTGGCATATACCTTTAGTGCTAATGTCAATCATAACCAAATATCACATTGCTCCTAAATACATTCATGCATCAAAATCATTCCCTGTCAAAGCGCCTCTCCCAATAGTTTTTCCTTCCTTGAATTTAGATTTTTTGTGTCCTCCAAAACATTCAGCCCCTTAAGCTTAAAATTTTGGGTCGCCATATGGATCATACCCAAATGCCAAAAGGATGTCGACCAGCTTCATCTCAGTTTCAAACAAAGACGTAACGATGCAGTCAAGTAGCTGTGTGGAAAATAATCATTTCTACAGAGCAAGTTGGATCCATCAATTAAAAAAAAGAAAAAGTCACAGCTTTATAATCCGAGATGTCCCTCGCTTATTTTTTAGTGTTTTTTTTATGTTACTAACTAGTAGAGCTGTGAAAACATATCGATACGGCAATATATCACGATACTTTGACATCCGATACAATATCGATACTTCATCTCTTAATATTGATTTTTTGGTCAAAAATAAAATTTCATTTTTTAGCTGAGTTGTTAGTAAAATACGACTTAAGTTAAAGAAAGGAAATGCCATTTGCAAGCTGTCTTGCTGCCGTGAAATATAGCAGGAACACCACCAACGTGTTGTGTGATTTACATATACATCATCTCTTTATTTTTCTTAGTTAACTGTGTAGAATATTGCAATATATCACAATATCGTTATATCCTGATATATCGTGATACTATCGTATCATGACCCAAGTATTGTGAAGCATATCGTATCATGAGGTTCTTGCCAATACTCACCCCTACTAACTAGTAACTTTTTCTTTATGTTTAAAATATATATTTGAATCAATCAATCAGTCAATACTTCATTCCATCTACTGTCATTAAAGACTATCATTGATAGTTGGTTCAGAACGAATACAAAAACTACCAAGCCCTTTCCACAACACAGACATGTTTTCTTAAAGGACATCTCACTGTCTATTAAAAGTAGACCCATATCTCGCCATTTGACAGGAAGTTGACGTTCCTCTCAAATAAAACTTGATTTGCTACATATTTCACATGAATGATCAAGGTCTGCTTCTCTGCCCTTTCAAATGTCAATTTCATGGTTTTGCTGCAGCGACACCTACTGGAAGAAGCCAGTAAAATATCTTAATTGAAATTTACATAATTATAAGTCTTGTCCTCATCACTTTAAATTACTATCTTGCATTGTCATA